>NC_134837.1:3776689-4020763 GCF_004210375.1 Tachypleus tridentatus | reverse complement strand
TATTGATTATTTAGTAAGTTATATTCTTTAAACTATTGATTATTTAGTAAGTTATATTCTTTAAACTATTGATTATTTAGTAAGTTATATTCTTTTAAACTATTGATTCTTTAGTAAGTTATATTCTTTAAACTATTGATTATTTAGTAAGATATATTCTTTAAACTATTGATTGTTTAGTAAGTTATATTCTTTAAACTATTGATTATTTAGTAAGTTATATTCTTTAAACTATTGATTATTTAGTAAGTTATATTCTTTAAACTATTGATTATTTAGTAAGTTATATTCTTTAAACTATTGATTATTTAGTAAGTTATATTCTTTAAACTATTGATTATTTAGTAAGTTATATTCTTTAAACTATTGATTATTTAGTAAGTTATATTCTTTAAACTATTGATTATTTAGTAAGTTATATTCTTTAAACTATTGATTATTTAGTAAGTTATATTCTTTAAACTATTGATTATTTAGTAAGTTATATTCTTTAAACTATTGATTATTTAGTAAGTTATATTCTTTAAACTATTGATTATTTAGTAAGTTATATTCTTTAAACAATTGATTATTTAGTAAATTATATTCTTTAAACTATTGATTATTAAGTAAGTTATATTCTTTAAACTATTGATTATTTAGTAAGTTATATTCTTTAAACTATTGATTATTTAGTAAGTTATATTCTTTAAACTATTGATTATTTAGTAAGTTATATTCTTTAAACTATTGATTATTTAGTAAGTTATATTCTTTAAACTATTGATTATTTAGTAAGTTATATTCTTTAAACTATTGATTATTTAGTAAGTTATATTCTTTAAACTATTGATTATTTAGTAAGTTATATTCTTTAAACTATTGATTATTTAGTAAGTTATATTCTTTAAACTATTGATTATTTAGTAAGTTATATTCTTTAAACTATTGATTATTTAGTAAGTTATATTCTTTAAACTATTGATTATTTAGTAAGTTATATTCTTTAAACTATTGATTATTTAGTAAGTTATATTCTTTAAACTATTGATTATTTAGTAAGTTATATTCTTTAAACTATTGATTATTTAGTAAGTTATATTCTTTAAACTATTGATTATTTAGTAAGTTATATTCTTTAAACTATTGATTATTTAGTAAGTTATATTCTTTAAACTATTGATTATTTAGTAAGTTATATTCTTTAAACTATTGATTATTTAGTAAGTTATATTCTTTAAACTATTGATTATTTAGTAAGTTATATTCTTTAAACTATTGATTATTTAGTAAGTTATATTCTTTAAACTATTGATTATTTAGTAAGTTATATTCTTTAAACTATTGATTATTTAGTAAGTTATATTCTTTAAATGATTGATTATTTAGTAAGTTATATTCTTTAAACTATTGATTATTTAGTAAGTTATATTCTTTAAACTATTGATTATTTAGTAAGTTATATTCTTTAAACTATTGATTATTTAGTAAGTTATATTCTTTAAACTATTGATTATTTAGTAAGTTATATTCTTTAAACTATTGATTATTTAGTAAGTTATATTCTTTAAACTATTGATTATTTAGTAAGTTATATTCTTTAAACTATTGATTATTTAGTAAGTTATATTCTTTAAACTATTGATTATTTAGTAAGTTATATTCTTTAAACTATTGATTATTTAGTAAGTTATATTCTTTAAACTATTGATTATTTAGTAAGTTATATTCTTTAAACTATTGATTATTTAGTAAGTTATATTCTTTAAACTATTGATTATTTAGTAAGTTATATTCTTTAAACTATTGATTATTTAGTAAGTTATATTCTTTAAACTATTGATTATTTAGTAAGTTATATTCTTTAAACTATTGATTATTTAGTAAGTTATATTCTTTAATCTATTGATTCTTTAGTACGTTATAGTCTTTAAACTCTTGATTATTTAGTAAGTTATATTCTTTTAAATATTTGATTATTTAGTAAGTTATATTCTTTAAACTATTGATTATTTAGTAAGTTATATTCTTTTAACTATTGATTATTTAGTAAGTTATATTCTTTAAACTCTTGATTATTGAGAAAATTATATTCTTTAAATGATTGATTATTTAGTAAGTTATATTCTTTAAACTATTGATTATTTAGTAAGTTATATTCTTTAAACTATTGATTATTTAGTAAGTTATATTCTTTAAACTATTGATTATTTAGTAAGTTATATTCTTTAAACTATTGATTATTTAGTAAGTTATATTCTTTAAACTATTGATTATTTAGTAAGTTATATTCTTTAAACTATTGATTATTTAGTAAGTTATATTCTTTAAACTATTGACTTTAGTGTTATATACTTTAAACTATTGATTATTTAGTAAGTTATATTCTTGAAACAATTTATTATTTAGTAAATAATATTCCTTAAACTATTGATTATTTAGTAAGTTATATTCTTTAAATTATTGATTATTTAGTAAGTTATATTCTTTAAACTATTGATTATTTAGTAAGTTATATTCTTTAAACTATTGATTATTTAGTAAGTAAGTTATATTCTTTAAACTATTGATTATTTAGTAAGTTATATTCTTTAAACTATTGATTATTCTTTAGTAAGTTATATTATTTCTTTAAACTATTGATTATTTAGTAAGTTATATTCTTTTAACTATTGATTCTTTAGTAAGTTATATTCTTTAAACTATTGATTATTTAGTAAGTTATATTCTTTAAACTATTGATTATTTAGTAAGTTATATTCTTTAAACTATTGATTATTTAGTAAGTTATATTCTTTAAACTATTGATTATTTAGTAAGTTATATTCTTTAAACTATTGATTATTTAGTAAGTTATATTCTTTAAACTATTGATTATTGATATATTCTTTTAGTAAGTTATATTCTTTAAACTATTGATTAGTTAGTAAGTTATATTCTTCAAACACTTGATTATTTAGTAAGTTATATTCTTTAAACTATTGATTATATAGTAAGTTATATTCTTGAAACAATTGATTGTTTAGTAAGTTATATTCTTTAAACTCTTGATTATTTAGTAGATATATTCTTTTAACTATTGATTGTTTAGTAAGTTATATTCTTTAAACTATTGATTATTTAGTAGTTTATATTCTTTAAATTATTGATTCTATAATAAGTTATATACTTTAAACTCTTGATTATTGAGAAAATTATATTCTTTAAATGATTGTTTATTTAGTAAGTTATATTCTTTAAACTATTGATTATTTAGTAAGTTATACTCTTTAATCTATTGATTCTTTAGTACGTTATAGTCTTTAAACTCTTGATTATTTAGTAAGTTATATTCTTTAAACTATTGATTATTTAGTAAGTTATATTCTTTAAACTATTGATTATTTAGTAAGTTATATTCTTTAAACTATTGATTATTTAGTAAGTTATATTCTTTAAACTATTGATTATTTAGTAAGTTATATTCTTTAAACTATTGATTATTTAGTAAGTTATATTCTTTAAACTATTGATTATTTAGTAAGTTATATTCTTTAAACTATTGATTATTTAGTAAGTTATATTCTTTAAACTATTGATTATTTAGTAAGTTATATTCTTTAAACTATTGATTATTTAGTAAGTTATATTCTTTAAACTATTGATTATTTAGTAAGTTATATTCTTTAAACTATTGATTATTTAGTAAGTTATATTCTTTAAACTATTGATTATTTAGTAAGTTATATTCTTTAAACTATTGATTATTTAGTAAGTTATATTCTTTAAACTATTGATTATTTAGTAAGTTATATTCTTTAAACTATTGATTATTTAGTAAGTTATATTCTTTAAACTATTGATTATTTAGTAAGTTATATTCTTTAAACTATTGATTATTTAGTAAGTTATATTCTTTAAACTATTGATTATTTAGTAAGTTATATTCTTTAAACTATTGATTATTTAGTAAGTTATATTCTTTAAACTATTGATTATTTAGTAAGTTATATTCTTTAAACTATTGATTATTTAGTAAGTTATATTCTTTAAACTATTGTTATATTCTTTAAACTATTGATTATTTAGTAAGTTATATTCTTTAAACTATTGATTATTTAGTAAGTTATATTCTTTAAACTATTGATTATTTAGTAAGTTATATTCTTTAAACTATTGATTATTTAGTAAGTTAGTTATTCTTTAAACTATTGATTCTTTAGTAAGTTATATTCTTTAAACTATTGATTATTTAGTAAGTTATATTCTTTAAACTATTGATTATTTAGTAAGTTATATTCTTTAAACTATTGATTATTTAGTAAGTTATATTCTTTAAACTATTGATTATTTAGTAAGTTATATTCTTTAAACTATTGATTATTTAGTAAGTTATATTCTTTAAACTATTGATTATTTAGTAAGTTATATTCTTTAAACTATTGATTATTTAGTAAGTTATATTCTTTAAATATTGATTATTTAGTAAGTTATATTCTTTTATTGATTATTAAGTAAGTTATATTCTTTAAACTATTGATTATTTAGTAAGTTATATTCTTTAAACTATTGATTATTTAGTAAGTTATATTCTTTAAACTATTGATTATTTAGTAAGTTATATTCTTTAAACTATTGATTATTTAGTAAGTTATATTCTTTAAACTATTGATTATTTAGTAAGTTATATTCTTTAAACTATTGATTATTTAGTAAGTTATATTCTTTAAACTATTGATTATTTAGTAAGTTATATTCTTTAAACTATTGATTATTTAGTAAGTTATATTCTTTAAACTATTGATTATTTAGTAAGTTATATTCTTTAAACTATTGATTATTTAGTAAGTTATATTCTTTAAACTATTGATTATTTAGTAAGTTATATTCTTTAAACTATTGATTATTTAGTAAGTTATATTCTTTAAACTATTGATTATTTAGTAAGTTATATTCTTTAAACTATTGATTATTTAGTAAGTTATATTCTTTAAACTATTGATTATTTAGTAAGTTATACTTTAAACTATTGATTATTTAGTAAGTTATATTCTTTAAACTATTGATTATTTAGTAAGTTATATTCTTTAAACTATTGATTATTTAGTAAGTTATATTCTTTAAACTATTGATTATTTAGTAAGTTATATTCTTTAAACTATTGATTATTTAGTAAGTTATATTCTTTAAACTATTGATTATTTAGTAAGTTATATTCTTTAAACTATTGATTATTTAGTAAGTTATATTCTTCAAACAATTGATTATTTAGTAAGTTATATTCTTTAAACTATTGATTATTTAGTAAGTTATATTCTTTAAACTCTTGATTATTTAGTAAGTTATATTCTTTAACTATTGATTATTTAGTAAGTTATATTCTTTAAACTCTTGATTATTTAGTAAGTTATATTCTTTTAACTATTGATTCTTTAGTAAGTTATATTCTTTAAACTCTTGATTATTGAGAAAATTATATTCTTTAAATGATTGATTATTTAGTAAGTTATATTCTTTAAACTATTGATTATTTAGTAAGTTATATTCTTTAAACTATTGATTATTTAGTAAGTTATATTCTTTAAACTATTGATTATTTAGTAAGTTATATTCTTTAAACTATTGATTATTTAGTAAGTTATATTCTTTAAACTATTGATTATTTAGTAAGTTATATTCTTTAAACTATTGATTATTTAGTAAGTTATATTCTTTAAACTATTGATTATTTAGTAAGTTATATTCTTTAAACTATTGATTATTTAGTAAGTTATATTCTTTAAACTATTGATTATTTAGTAAGTTATATTCTTTAAACTATTGATTATTTAGTAAGTTATATTCTTTAAACTATTGATTATTTAGTAAGTTATATTCTTTAAACTATTGATTATTTAGTAAATTATATTCTTTAAACGATTGATTATTTAGTAAGTTATATTCTTTAAACTATTGATTATTTAGTAAGTTATATTCTTTAAACTATTGATTATTTAGTAAGTTATATTCTTTAAACTATTGATTATTTAGTAAGTTATATTCTTTAAACTATTGATTATTTAGTAAGTTATATTCTTTAAACTATTGATTATTTAGTAAGTTATATTCTTTAAACTATTAAGTTATATTCTTTAAACTCCTATTAGTTAGTAAGTTATATTCTTTAAATTCTTTAAACTATTGATTAGTTAGTAAGTTATATTCTTTAAACTATTGATTATTTAGTAAGTTATATTCTTTTAACTATTGATTATTTAGTAAGTTATATTCTTTAAACTATTGATTATTTAGTAAGTTATATTCTTTAAACTATTGATTATTTAGTAAGTTATATTCTTTAAACTATTGATTATTTAGTAAGTTATATTCTTTAAACTATTGATTATTTAGTAAGTTATATTCTTTAAACTATTGATTATTTAGTAAGTTATATTCTTTAAACTATTGATTATTTAGTAAGTTATATTCTTTAAACTATTGATTATTTAGTAAGTTATATTCTTTAAACTATTGATTATTTAGTAAGTTATATTCTTTAAACTATTGATTATTTAGTAAGTTATATTCTTTAAAACTATTGATTATTTTAGTAAGTTATATTCTTTAAACTATTGATTATTTAGTAAGTTATATTCTTTAAACTATTGATTATTTAGTAAGTTATATTCTTTAAACTATTGATTATTTAGTAAGTTATATTCTTTAAACTATTGATTATTTAGTAAGTTATATTCTTTAAACTATTGATTATTTAGTAAGTTATATTCTTTAAACTATTTATTCTTTAGTAAGTTATATTCTTTAAACTATTGATTATTTAGTAAGTTATATTCTTTAAACTATTGATTATTTAGTAAGTTATATTCCTTAAACTATTGATTATTTAGTAAGTTATATTCTTTAAACTATTGATTATTTAGTAAGTTATATTCTTTAAACTATTGATTATTTAGTAAGTTATATTCTTTAAACTATTGATTATTTAGTAAGTTATATTCTTTAAACTATTGATTATTTAGTAAGTTATATTCTTTAAACTATTGATTATTTAGTAAGTTATATTCTTTAAACTCTTGATTATTTAGTAAGTTATATTCTTTAAACTATTGATTGTTTAGTAAGTTATATTCTTTAAACTATTGATTATTAAGTAAGTTATATTCTTTAAACTATTGATTCTTTAGTAAGTTATATACTTTAAACTCTTGATTATTGAGAAAATTATATTCTTTAAATGATTGATTATTTAGTAAGTTATATTCTTTAAACTATTGATTATTTAGTAAGTTATATTCTTTAAACTATTGATTATTTAGTAAGTTATATTCTTTTAAACTATTGATTATTTAGTAAGTTATATTCTTTAAACTATTGATTATTTAGTAAGTTATATTCTTCAAACAATTGATTATTTAGTAAATTATATTCTTTAAACTATTGATTCTTTAGTAAGTTATAGTCTTTAAACTCTTGATTATTTAGTAAGATATATTCTTTTAAATATTAGTTGCTTAGTAAGTTATATTCTTTAAACTATTGATTATTTAGTAAGTTATATTCTTTAAACTATTTATTCTTTAGTACGTTATATACTTTAAACTCTTGATTATTGAGAAAATTATATTCTTTAAATGATTGATTATTTAGTAAGTTATATTCTTTAAACTATTGATTATTTAGTAAGTTATATTCTTTAAACTATTGATTATTTAGTAAGTTATATTCTTTAAACTATTGATTATTAAGTAAGTTATACTCTTTTAACTATTGATTGTTTAGTAAGTTATATTCTTTAAACTCTTGATTATTTAGTAAGATATATTCTTTTAACTATTAATTGTTTAGTAAGTTATATTCTTTAAACTATTGATTATTAAGTAGTAAGTTATATTCTTTAAACTATTGATTATTTAGTAAGTTATATTCTTTAAACTATTGATTATTGAGAAAATTATATTCTGTAAATGATTGATTATTTAGTAAGTTATATTCTTTAAACTATTGATTAGTTAGTAAGTTATATTCTTTAAACTATTGATTATTTAGTAAGTTATATTCTTTAAACTATTGATTATTTAAGTAAGTTATAGTAAGTTATATTCTTTAAACTATTGATTATTTAGTAAGTTATATTCTTTAAACTATTGATTATTTAGTAAGTTATATTCTTTAAACTATTGATTATTTAGTAAGTTATATTCTTTAAACTATTGATTATTTAGTAAGTTATATTCTTTAAACTATTGATTATTTAGTAAGTTATATTCTTTAAACTATTGATTATTTAGTAAGTTATATTCTTTAAACTATTGATTATTTAGTAAGTTATATTCTTTAAACTATTGATTATTTAGTAAGTTATATTCTTTAAACTATTGATTATTTAGTAAGTTATATTCTTTAAACTATTGATTATTTAGTAAGTTATATTCTTTAAACTATTGATTATTTAGTAAGTTATATTCTTTAAACTATTGATTATTTAGTAAGTTATATTCTTTAAACTATTGATTATTTAGTAAGTTATATTCTTTAAACTATTGATTATTTAGTAAGTTATATTCTTTAAACTATTGATTATTTAGTAAGTTATATTCTTTAAACTATTGATTATTTAGTAAGTTATATTCTTTAAACTATTGATTATTTAGTAAGTTATATTCTTTAAACTATTGATTATTTAGTAAGTTATATTCTTTAGTTATATTCTTTAAACTATTGATTATTTAGTAAGTTATATTCTTTAAACTATTGATTATATTTTAGTAAGTTATATAAGTTTTAAACTATTGATTATTTAGTAAGTTATATTTCTTAACTATTGATAATTTAGTAAGTTATATTCTTTAAACTATTGATTATTTAGTAAGTTATATTCTTTAAACTATTGATTATTTAGTAAGTTATATTCCTTAACTATTGATAATTTAGTAAGTTATATTCTTTAAACTATTGATTATTTAGTAAGTTATATTCTTAATTGTTATATTCTTTAAACTATTGATTCTTTAGTAAGTTATATACTTTAAACTCTTGATTATTTAGAAAATTATATTCTTTAAATGATTGATTATTTAGTAAGTTATATTCTTTAAACTATTGATTATTTAGTAAGTTATATTCTTTAAACTATTGATTATTTAGTAAGTTATATTCTTTAAACTATTGATTATTTAGTAAGTTATATTCTTTAAACTATTGATTTATTTAGTAAGTTATATTCTTTAAACTATTGATTATTTAGTAAGTTATATTCTTTAAACTATTGATTATTTAGTAAGTTATATTCTTTAAACTATTGATTATTTAGTAAGTTATATTCTTTAAACTATTGATTATTTAGTAAGTTATATTCTTTAAACTATTGATTATTTAGTAAGTTATATTCTTTAAACTATTGATTATTTAGTAAGTTATATTCTTTAAACTATTGATTATTTAGTAAGTTATATTCTTTAAACTATTGATTATTTAGTAAGTTATATTCTTTAAACTATTGATTATTTAGTAAGTTATATTCTTTAAACTCTTGATTATTTAGTAAGTTATATTCTTTTAACTAAACTTTAGTAAGTTATATTCTTCAAACTATTGATTATTAAGTAAGTTATACTCTTTTCACTATTGATTCTTTAGTAAGTTATTTTCTTCAAACTCTTGATTATTGAGAAAATTATATTCTTTTAATGATTGATTATTTAGTAAGTTATATTCTTTAAACTATTGATTATTTAGTAAGTTATATTCTTTAAACTATTGATTATTTAGTAAGTTATATTCTTTAAACTATTGATTATTTAGTAAGTTATATTCTTTAATCTATTGATTCTATAGTAAGTTATATTCTTTAAACTCTTGATTATTTAGTAAGTTATATTCTTTAAACTATTGATTGTTTAGTAAGTTATATTCTTTAAACTATTGATTATTTAGTAAGTTATATTCTTTAAACTATTGATTATTTAGTAAGTTATATTCTTTAAACTATTGATTATTTAGTAAGTTATATTCTTTAAACTATTGATTATTTAGTAAGTTATATTCTTTAAACTATTGATTATTTAGTAAGTTATATTCTTTAAACTATTGATTATTTAGTAAGTTATATTCTTTAAACTATTGATTTATAGTAGTAAGTTATATTATTGATTTTAAACTATTGATTATTTAGTAAGTTATATTCTTTAAACTATTGATTATTTAGTAAGTTATATTCTTTAAACTATTGATTATTTAGTAAGTTATATTCTTTAAACTATTGATTATTTAGTAAGTTATATTCTTTAAACTATTGATTATTTAGTAAGTTATATTCTTTAAACTATTGATTATTTAGTAAGTTATATTCTTTAAACTATTGATTATTTAGTAAGTTATATTCTTTAAACTATTGATTATTTAGTAAGTTATATTCTTTAAACTATTGATTATTTAGTAAGTTATATTCTTTAAACTATTGATTATTTAGTAAGTTATATTCTTTAAACTATTGATTATTTAGTAAGTTATATTCTTTAAACTATTGATTATTTAGTAAGTTATATTCTTTAAACTATTGATTATTTAGTAAGTTATATTCTTTAAACTATTGATTATTTAGTAAGTTATATTCTTTAAACTATTGATTATTTAGTAAGTTATATTCTTTAAACTATTGATTATTTAGTAAGTTATATTCTTTAAACTATTGATTATTTAGTAAGTTATATTCTTTTAAACTATTGATTATTTAGTAAGTTATATTCTTTAAACTATTGATTATTTAGTAAGTTATATTCTTTAAACTATTGATTGATTATTTAGTAAGTTATATTCTTTAAACTATTGATTATTTAGTAAGTTATATTCTTTAAACTATTGATTATTTAGTAAGTTATATTCTTTAAACTATTGATTATTTAGTAAGTTATATTCTTTAAACTATTGATTATTTAGTAAGTTATATTCTTTAAACTATTGATTATTTAGTAAGTTATATTCTTTAAACTATTGATTATTTAGTAAGTTATATTCTTTAAACTATTGATTATTTAGTAAGTTATATTCTTTAAACTATTGATTATTTAGTAAGTTATATACTTTAAACTCTTGATTATTGAGAAAATTATATTCTTTAAATGATTGATTATTTAGTAAGTTATATTCTTTAAACTATTGATTATTTAGTAAGTTATATTCTTTAAACTATTGATTATTTAGTAAGTTATATTCTTTAAACTATTGATTATTTAGTAAGTTATATTCTTTTAAACTATTGATTATTTAGTAAGTTATATTCTTCTTTAAATTCTTTAAACTATTGATTATTTAGTAAGTTATATTCTTTAAACTATTGATTATTTAGTAAGTTATATTCTTTAAACTATTGATTATTTAGTAAGTTATATTCTTTAAACTATTGATTATTTAGTAAGTTATATTCTTTAAACTATTGATTATTTAGTAAGTTATATTCTTTAAACTATTGATTATTTAGTAAGTTATATTCTTTAAACTATTGATTATTTAGTAAGTTATATTCTTTAAACTATTGATTATTTAGTAAGTTATATTCTTTAAACTATTGATTATTTAGTAAGTTATATTCTTGAAACAATTGATTATTTAGTAAGTTATATTCTTTAAACTATTGATTATTTAGTAAGTTATATTCTTTAAACTCTTGATTATTTAGTAAGATATATTCTTTTAACTATTGATTGTTTAGTAAGTTATATTCTTTAAACTATTGATTATTAAGTAGTTATATTCTTTAAACTATTGATTCTTTAGTACGTTATATACTTTAAACTCTTGATTATTGAGAAAATTATATTCTTTAAATGATTGATTATTTAGTAAGTTATATTCTTTAAACTATTGATTATTTAGTAAGTTATATTCTTTAATCTATTGATTCTTTAGTAAGTTATATTCTTTAAACTATTGATTATTTAGTAAGTTATATTCTTTAAACTATTGATTATTTAGTAAGTTATATTCTTTAAACTATTGATTATTTAGTAAGTTATATTCTTTAAACTATTGATTATTTAGTAAGTTATATTCTTTAAACTATTGATTATTTAGTAAGTTATATTCTTTAAACTATTGATTATTTAGTAAGTTATATTCTTTAAACTATTGATTATTTAGTAAGTTATATTCTTTAAACTATTGATTATTTAGTAAGTTATATTCTTTAAACTATTGATTATTTAGTAAGTTATATTCTTTAAACTATTGATTATTTAGTAAGTTATATTCTTTAAACTATTGATTATTTAGTAAGTTATATTCTTTAAACTATTGATTATTTAGTAAGTTATATTCTTTTAAACTATTGATTATTTAGTAAGTTATATTCTTTAAACTATTGATTATTTAGTAAGTTATATTCTTTAAACTATTGATTATTTAGTAAGTTATATTCTTTAAACTATTGATTATTTAGTAAGTTATATTCTTTAAACTATTGATTATTTAGTAAGTTATATTCTTTAAACTATTGATTATTTAGTAAGTTATATTCTTTAAACTATTGATTATTTAGTAAGTTATATTCTTTAAACTATTGATTATTTAGTAAGTTATATTCTTTAAACTATTGATTATTTAGTAAGTTATATTCTTTAAACTATTGATTATTTAGTAAGTTATATTCTTTAAACTATTGATTCTTTAGTAAGTTATATTCTTTAAACTCTTGATTATTTAGTAAGATATATTCTTTAAATATTGATTGTTTAGTAAGTTATATTCTTTAAACTATTGATTATTAAGTAAGTTATATTCTTTAAACTATTGATTCTTTAGTAAGTTATATACTTTAAACTCTTGATTATTGAGAAAATTATATTCTTTAAATGATTGATTATTTAGTAAGTTATATTCTTTAAACTATTGATTATTTAGTAAGTTATATTCTTTAAACTATTGATTATTTAGTAAGTTATATTCTTTAAACTATTGATTATTTAGTAAGTTATATTCTTTAAACTATTGATTATTTAGTAAGTTATATTCTTTAAACTATTGATTCTTTAGTAAGTTATATTCTTTAAACTATTGATTATTTAGAAAATTATATTCTTTAAATGATTGATTATTTAGTAAGTTATATTCTTTAAACTATTGATTATTTAGTAAGTTATATTCTTTAAACATTGATTATTTAGTAAGTTATATTCTTTAAACTATTGATTATTAAGTAAGTTATATTCTTTAATCTATTGATTCTTTAGTAAGTTATAGTCTTTAAACTCTTGATTATTTAGTAAGTTATATTCTTTAAACTATTGATTATTTAGTAAGTTATATTCTTTAAACTATTGATTATTTAGTAAGTTATATTCTTTTAAATTTAGTAAGTTGATTAAACTATTGATTAGTAAGTTATATTCTTTAAACTATTGATTATTTAGTAAGTTATATTCTTTAAACTATTGATTATTTAGTAAGTTATATTCTTTAAACTATTGATTATTTAGTAAGTTATATTCTTTAAACTATTGATTATTTAGTAAGTTATATTCTTTAAACTATTGATTATTTAGTAAGTTATATTCTTTAAACTATTGATTATTAAGTAAGTTATATTCTTTTAACTATTGATTGTTTAGTAAGTTATATTCTTTAAACTCTTGATTATTTAGTAAGATATATTCTTTTAACTATTGATTGTTTAGTAAGTTATATTCTTTAAACTATTGATTATTAAGTAGTTTATATTCTTTAAATTATTGATTCTATAGTACGTTATATACTTTAAACTCTTGATTATTGAGAAAATTATATTCTTTAAATGATTGATTATTTAGTAAGTTATATTCTTTAAACTATTGATTATTTAGTAAGTTATATTCTTTAAACTATTGATTATTTAGTAAGTTATATTCTTTAAACTATTGATTATTTAGTAAGTTATATTCTTTAAACTATTGATTATTTAGTAAGTTATATTCTTTAAACTATTGATTATTTAGTAAGTTATATTCTTTAAACTATTGATTATTTAGTAAGTTATATTCTTTAAACTATTGATTATTTAGTAAGTTATATTCTTTAAACTATTGATTATTTAGTAAGTTATATTCTTTAAACTATTGATTATTTAGTAAGTTATATTCTTTAAACTATTGATTATTTAGTAAGTTATATTCTTTAAACTATTGATTATTTAGTAAGTTATATTCTTTAAACTATTGATTATTTAGTAAGTTATATTCTTTAAACTATTGATTATTTAGTAAGTTATATTCTTTAAACTATTGATTATTTAGTAAGTTATATTCTTTAAACTATTGATTATTTAGTAAATTATATTCTTTAAACTATTGATTATTTAGTAAGTTATATTCTTTAAACTATTGATTATTTAGTAAGTTATATTCTTTAAACTATTGATTATTTAGTAAGTTATATTTTTAAACTATTGATTATTTAGTAAGTTATATTCTTTAAACTATTGATTATTTAGTAAGTTATATTCTTTAAACTCTTGATTATTTAGTAAGTTATATTCTTTAAACTATTGATTATTTAGTAAGTTATATTCTTTAAACTATTGATTATTTAGTAAGTTATATTCTTTAAACTATTGATTATTTAGTAAGTTATATTCTTTAAACTATTGATTATTTAGTAAGTTATATTCTTTAAACTATTGATTATTTAGTAAGTTATATTCTTTAAACTATTGATTATTTAGTAAGTTATATTCTTTAAACTATTGATTATTTAGTAAGTTATATTCTTTAAACTATTGATTATTTAGTAAGTTATATTCTTTAAACTATTGATTATTTAGTAAGTTATATTCTTTAAACTATTGATTATTTAGTAAGTTATATTCTTTAAACTATTGATTATTTAGTAAGTTATATTCTTTAAACTATTGATTATTTAGTAAGTTATATTCTTTAAACTATTGATTATTTAGTAAGTTATATTCTTTAAACTATTGATTATTTAGTAAGTTATATTCTTTAAACTATTGATTATTTAGTAAGTTATATTTCTTAACTATTGATTATTTAGTAAGTTATATTCTTTAAACTATTGATTATTTAGTAAGTTATATTCTTTAAACTATTGATTCTTTAGTAAGTTATATACTTTAAACTATTGATTATTTAGAAAATTATATTCTTTAAATGATTGATTATTTAGTAAGTTATATTCTTTAAACTATTGATTATTTAGTAAGTTATATTCTTTAAGTAAGTTATATTCTTTAAACTATTGATTATTTAGTAATATTCTTTAAATATTCTTTAAACTATTGATTATTAAGTAAGTTATACTCTTTTAACTATTGATTGTTTAGTAAGTTATATTCTTTAAACTCTTGATTATTTAGTAAGATATATTCTTTTAACTATTGATTGTTTAGTAAGTTATATTCTTTAAACTATTGATTATTAAGTAGTTTATATTCTTTAAACTATTGATTATTAGTACGTTATATTCTTTAAACTATTGATTATTGAGTAAGTTATATTCTTTAAATGATTGATTATTTAGTAAGTTATATTCTTTAAACTATTGATTATTTAGTAAGTTATATTCTTTAAACTATTGATTATTTAGTAAGTTATATTCTTTAAACTATTGATTATTTAGTAAGTTATATTCTTTAAACTATTGATTATTTAGTAAGTTATATTCTTTAAACTCTTGATTATTTAGTAAGTTATATTCTTTAAACTATTGATTATTTAGTGTTATATTTTAGTAAGTTATATTCTTTAAACTATTGATTATTAAGTAAGTTATACTCTTTTCACTATTGATTCTTTAGTAAGTTATTTTCTTCAAACTCTTGATTATTGAGAAAATTATATTCTTTTAATGATTGATTATTTAGTAAGTTATATTCTTTAAACTATTGATTATTTAGTAAGTTATATTCTTTAAACTATTGATTATTTAGTAAGTTATATTCTTTAAACTATTGATTATTTAGTAAGTTATATTCTTTAAACTATTGATTATTTAGTAAGTTATATTCTTTAAACTATTGATTATTTAGTAAGTTATATTCTTTAAACTATTGATTATTTAGTAAGTTATATTCTTTAAACTATTGATTATTTAGTAAGTTATATTCTTTAAACTATTGATTATTTAGTAAGTTATATTCTTTAAACTATTGATTATTTAGTAAGTTATATTCTTTAAACTATTGATTATTTAGTAAGTTATATTCTTTAAACTATTGATTATTTAGTAAGTTATATTCTTTAAACTATTGATTATTAAGTAAGTTATATTCTTTAAACTATTGATTCTATAGTACTTTATATACTTTAAACTCTTGATTATTGAGAAAATTATATTCTTTAAATGATTGATTATTTAGTAAGTTATATTCTTTAAACTATTGATTATTTAGTAAGTTATATTCTTTAAACTATTGATTATTTAGTAAGTTATATTCTTTAAACTCTTGATTATTTAGTAAGTTATATTCTTTAAACTATTGATTATTTAGTAAGTTATATTCTTTTAAGTAAGTTATACTATTGATTCTTTAGTAAGTTATATTCTTTAAACTATTGATTATTTAGTAAGTTATATTCTTTAAACTATTGATTATTTAGTAAGTTATATTCTTTAAACTATTGATTATTTAGTAAGTTATATTCTTTAACTATTGATTATTTAGTAAGTTATATTCTTTAAACTATTGATTATTTAGTAAGTTATATTCTTTAAACTATTGATTATTTAGTAAGTTATATTCTTTAAACTATTGATTATTTAGTAAGTTATATTCTTTAAACTATTGATTATTTAGTAAGTTATATTCTTTAAACTATTGATTGATTATTTAGTAAGTTATATTCTTTAAACTATTGATTATTTAGTAAGTTATATTCTTTAAACTATTGATTATTTAGTAAGTTATATTCTTTAAACTATTGATTATTTAGTAAGTTATATTCTTTAAACTATTGATTATTTAGTAAGTTATATTTTTTAAACTATTGATTATTTAGTAAGTTATATTCTTTAAACTATTGATTATTTAGTAAGTTATATTCTTTAAACTATTGATTATTTAGTAAGTTATATTCTTTTAAATATTGATTATTTAGTAAGTTATATTCTTTAAACTATTGATTATTTAGTAAGTTATATTCTTTAAACTATTGATTATTTAGTAAGTTATATTCTTTAAACTATTGATTAATTAGTAAGTTATATTCTTTAAACTATTGATTATTTAGTAAGTTATATTCTTTAAACTATTGATTATTTAGTAAGTTATATTCTTTAAACTATTGATTATTTAGTAAGTTATATTCTTTAAACTATTGATTATTTAGTAAGTTATATTCTTTTAACTATTGATTATTTAGTAAGTTATATTCTTTAAACTATTGATTATTTAGTAAGTTATATTCTTTAAACTATTGATTATTTAGTAAGTTATATTCTTCAAACTATTGATTATTTAGTAAGTTATATTCTTTAAACTATTGATTCTTTAGTAAGTTATAGTCTTTAAACTCTTGATTATTTAGTAAGATATATTCTTTTAACTATTGATTAGTTATATTCTTTTAGTAAGTTATATTCTTTAAACTATTGATTATTTAGTAAGTTATATTCTTTAAACTATTGATTCTTTAGTACGTTATATACTTTAAACTCTTGATTATTGAGAAAATTATATTCTTTAAATGATTGATTATTTAGTAAGTTATATTCTTTAAACTATTGATTATTTAGTAAGTTATATTCTTTGAAACAATTGATTATTTAGTAAATTATATTCTTTAAACTATTGATTATTAAGTAAGTTATATTCTTTTAACTATTGATTGTTTAGTAAGTTATATTCTTTAAACTCTTGATTATTTAGTAAGATATATTCTTTTAACTATTAATTGTTTAGTAAGTTATATTCTTTAAACTATTGATTATTAAGTAGTTTATATTCTTTAAATTATTGATTGTATAGTAAGTTATATACTTTAAACTCTTGATTATTGAGAAAATTATATTCTTTAAATGATTGTTTATTTAGTAAGTTATATTCTTTAAACTATTGATTATTTAGTAAGTTATATTCTCAAAACACTTCATTATTTAGTAAGTTATATTCTTTAAACTATTGATTATTAAGTAAGTTATACTCTTTAAACTATTGATTCTTTAGTAAGTTATATTCTTTAAACTCTTGATTATTTAGTAAGATATATTCTTTTAACTATTGATTGTTTAGTAAGTTATATTCTTTAAACTATTGATTATTAAGTAAGTTATATTCTTTAAACTATTGATTCTATAGTAAGTTATATACTTTAAACTCTTGATTATTGAGAAAATTATATTCTTTAAATGATTGATTATTTAGTAAGTTATATTCTTTAAACTATTGATTATTTAGTAAGTTATATTCTTTAAACTATTGATTATTTAGTAAGTTATATTCTTTAAACTATTGATTATTTAGTAAGTTATATTCTTTAAACTATTGATTATTTAGTAAATTATATTCTTTAAACTATTGATTATTTAGTAAGTTATATTCTTTAAACTATTGATTATTTAGTAAGTTATATTCTTTAAACTATTGATTATTTAGTAAGTTATATTCTTTAAACTATTGATTATTTAGTAAGTTATATTCTTTAAACTATTGATTATTAAGTAAGTTATATTCTTTAAACTATTGATTATTTAGTAAGTTATATTCTTTAAATGATTGATTATTTAGTAAGTTATATTCTTTAAACTATTGATTAGTTAGTAAGTTATATTCTTCAAACACTTGATTATTTAGTAAGTTATACTCTTTTCACTATTGATTCTTTAGTAAGTTATTTTTTTCAAACTCTTGATTATTTAGTAAGGTATATTTTTTAATCTATTGATTCTTTAGTAAGTTATAGTTTTTAAACTCTTGATTATTTAGTAAGATATATTCTTTTAAATATTGATTGTTTAGTAAGTTATATTCTTTAAACTATTGATTATTAAGTAAGTTATATTCTTTAAATTATTGATTCTATAGTACGTTATATACTTTAAACTCTTGATTATTGAGAAAATTATATTCTTTAAATGATTGTTTATTTAGTAAGTTATATTCTTTAAACTATTGATTATTTAGTAAGTTATATTCTTTAAACTTGATTATTTAGTAAGTTATATTCTTTAAACTATTGATTATTTAGTAAGTTATATTCTTTAAACTATTGATTCTTTAGTAAGTTATTTTCTTTAAACTATTGATTCTTTAGTAAGTTATATACTTTAAACTCTTGATTATTGAGTAAAATTATATTCTTTAAATGATTGCTTATTTAGTAAGTTATATTCTTTAAACTATTGATTATTTAGTAAGTTATATTCTTAAAACACTTGATTATTTAGTAAGTTATATTCTTTAAACTATTGATTATTAAGTAAGTTATACTCTTTTCACTATTGATTCTTTAGTAAGTTATTTTCTTTAAACTCTTGATTATTTAGTAAGGTATATTCTTTAATCTATTGATTCTATAGTAAGTTATAGTCTTTAAACTCTTGATTATTTAGTAAGTTATATTCTTTAAACTATTGATTGTTTAGTAAGTTATATTCTTTTAATTATTGATTATTTAGTAAGTTATATTCTTTAAACTATTGATTATTTAGTAAGTTATATTCTTTAAACTATTGATTATTTAGTAAGTTATATTCTTTAAACTATTGATTATTTAGTAAGTTATATTCTTTAAACAATTGATTATTTAGTAAGTTATATTCTTTAAACTATTGATTATTAAGTAAGTTATATTCTTTTAACTATTGATTGTTTAGTAAGTTATATTCTTTAAACTCTTGATTATTTAGTAAGATATATTCTTTTAACTATTAATTGTTTAGTAAGTTATATTCTTTAAACTATTGATTATTAAGTAGTTTATATTCTTTAAATTATTGATTCTATAGTACGTTATATACTTTAAACTCTTGATTATTGAGAAAATTATATTCTTTAAATGATTGATTATTTAGTAAGTTATATTCTTTAAACTATTGATTATTTAGTAAGTTATATTCTTTAAACTATTGATTATTTAGTAAGTTATATTCTTTAAACTATTGATTATTTAGTAAGTTATATTCTTTAAACTATTGATTATTTAGTAATTTATATTCTTTAAACTATTGATTCTATAGTACGTTATATACTTTAAACTCTTGATTATTGAGAAAATTATATTCTTTAAATGATTGATTATTTAGTAAGTTATATTCTTTAAACTATTGATTATTTAGTAAGTTATATTCTTTAAACTATTGATTATTTAGTAAGTTATATTCTTTTCACTATTGATTACTAAGTAAGTTATATTCTTTAAACTATTGATTCTTTAGTAAGTTATATACTTTAAACTATTGATTATTGAGAAAATTATATTCTTTTAATGATTGATTATTTAGTAAGTTATATTCTTTAAACTATTGATTATTTAGTAAGTTATATTCTTTAAACTATTGATTATTTAGTAAGTTATATTCTTTAAACTATTGATTATTTAGTAAGTTATATTCTTTAAACTATTGATTATTGAGTAAGTTATACTCTTTTCACTATTGATTCTTTAGTAAGTTATTTTTTCAAACTCTTGATTATTTAGTAAGTTATATTCTTTAATCTATTGATTCTTTAGTAAGTTATAGTCTTTAAACTCTTGATTATTTAGTAAGATATATTCTTTTAAATATTAGTTGCTTAGTAAGTTATATTCTTTAAACTATTGATTATTTAGTAAGTTATATTCTTTAAACTATTGATTATTTAGTAAGTTATATTCTTTAAACTATTGATTATTTAGTAAGTTATATTCTTTTAACTATTGATTATTTAGTAAGTTATATTCTTTAAACTATTGATTATTTAGTAAGTTATATTCTTTAAACTATTGATTATTTAGTAAGTTATATTCTTTAGGGTTATAATATAGAGCCTAGAAGTTTCTTGTTATTTTCGTTTGTTTGTAGCAGAGTGGATACAGCTGTTACACACCAAAAAACTGACGTGGAATATGGCGTGGAAGGAAGAAATTGACAAGAGAAACAAGAACAAGTGTAGAATGAGAACAAACATGGCGGCGGTTGGATAAAAGCCATTCGTTTTTGTTATACGTACATTCGTCGAACGAATGTTTTTTTTTAGCGACGAAACTATGATATATGGTGAGAATATATGAATAATTTTAATAGATAAGTTGGTTGTGAAGCGGGATATAGTTCGCACTTTGAGCTTTGTTTGAATCGAGTGACTTATGATTCACGTTTCCACAACAATATTAACAGTTTGAGACAGTTTTGGAAGCAGGAGTGTCGATATTTATTATACCATCCAGAGACTGGTATATAAACCTTCCTCTAACTTATATTTTTATATTAGATATTAACTCATAGTATTTTTCAAATAAAATGTATTTTAAGCACATATACAAGGTTTTCAAATAAAGCTAATATGCGCTGACGTCATTCAGAGTAGGAACCAGAATATTCTGACGTTTTCACTAGTAAAGAAAGAAAACAGTACGCAATGAAAAGAAACTTAACTTAATCGTTATGAATGTTATTACTAGTAACAGCTGATATAGTTTTCAAAACTTCGTACGTCGATACCTTTAATCATGTTGTACTTGGGGGTTTTGTAACTTGGCAATAACCCTGCAGCATAGTTTCTATTGAATATGATATGCCTGAAAGCTATCATGTCCAAAGCTCATCACATTTCCCTAAAGTGTTTCAATAATCCATCTAGAGTGAGAAAACAATGGATATCCAAAGTGTGTTTCGACTGTCTCATCTCACAGAAGTCCACAGGTACATAGGTCCGGCAACTTGTTCAGTATGCTATATCAAGAACATCCGTTTCATTCTTTAGTTGCTTGAGACTTGACTGGAAACCTTATCTTTGGAAGCTTATATCATGTTAGCCTCTTTCCCTGATTTATATCCTTATTCATAATGTTGTTTGTTTCAGCCAGAAGTACGTAGGTAGCTTTTATTATTGACTTATATTTCGTTGACCTATATTTGTTACGATCCGCCTCACATTGCTTAAATCAGTTAAGACAAGACTTGTTGCAAGTCTCTTTCTAAATGATCTCTTTACACCAAATTGATCCATACTGTTTGTTTTTCAATATGATTAAGTACAAGAAATATCTTCGTATTGGGTATTTTAATCTTGATCTAAACACATGTTTTGTCTAGTAAAATGCTTATACAGAACTTTCTAAAATGGGACCAAGTTTCGGTGATTTCGCACATCCTATGAACGCTAAACAATGCAGAAAATTAGTTCTGGTGCAATTCCGAACGACTTTTACATTGGCTATAGTTCCTAAGTGATGTGTTATTATATATCAGTTTACAACGACTGTTTGTTTTGTTTGTTTCCGAATTTCGCCCAAAGCTACAAAAGGGCTATCTGCGCTAGCCGTCCCTAATTTAGCGCTGTAAGACTAGAGGGAAGGCAGCTAGTCATTATCACCCACCGCTAATAATTGGGTTACTCCTTTACCAACGAATAGTGGCATTGACCGTCATATTATAATGCCCTCACGGATGAAATGGCGAGCATGTTTGGTGCGACAGGGATTCGAACCCACGACCCTCAGATTTCGAATCGAACGCCTTAATCTACTTGGTCATGCCGGGCCATTTACAACGAAGAATATAAAAACTTATTTAAAAAAAAAATTGTTTTCTGAATTAGGCTTTTCAACAGTTAAACGAACATTCCATTACAATAAGATTAACAAACATTTATATTTCGAAACATCTGTATTTGTTGAAAAACCACAAAATAGGCTAATGTTGTCCAGCTCTCATGAGTATGTAAACCGGTCACTCGACTTACAAACCTTTGAGAATGAACGCTGAGAAACCTGTAGAAAATAAATAATAATTATTGAAAACGACTGATCAAACATTTAATCAGAACATAAAAATTTGCTACGAAATCTCAACATAACGAAAACCACTCAATATCATAAATAATTATTTAACGTGAAATCTATATCAAATAAAATGTATTGTACCAACATGTAGTTACGTGATGACAATTAAATACTAAAAGTAAACGATATAAATAATTTTAAATATTATTTAAACTAGATGGTGTCGAGTTCAAATAAAGGTTGTCGTGATATGTCATAACCTTAGGTAAGACATGAATGTCTAGATGGTGTCGAGTTCAAATAAAGGTTGTCGTGATATGTCATAACCTTAGGTAAGACATGAATGTCTAGATGGTATCGAGTTCAAATAAAGGTTGTCGTGATATGTCATAACCTTAGGTAAGACATGAATGTCTAGATGGTGTCGAGTTCAAATAAAGGTTGTCGTGATATGTCATAACCTTAGGTAAGACATGAATGTCTAGATGGTGTCGAGTTCAAATAAAGGTTGTCGTGATATGTCATAACCTTAGGTAAGACATGAATGTCTAGATGGTGTCGAGTTTAAATAAAGGTTGTCGTGATATGTCATAACCTTAGGTAAGACATCAATGTCTAGATGGTGTCGAGTTCAAATAAAGGTTGTCGTGATATGTCATAACCTTAGGTAAGACATGAATGTCTAGATGGTGTCGAGTTCAAATAAAGGTTGTCGTGATATGTCATAACCTTAGGTAAGACATGAATGTCTAGATGGTGTCGAGTTTAAATAAAGGTTGTCGTGATATGTCATAACCTTAGGTAAGACATCAATGTCTAGATGGTGTCGAGTTCAAATAAAGGTTGTCGTGATATGTCATAACCTTAGGTAAGACATGAATGTCTAGATGGTATCGAGTTCAAATAAAGGTTGTCGTGATATGTCATAACCTTAGGTAAGACATGAATGTCTAGATGGTGTCGAGTTCAAATAAAGGTTGTCGTGATATGTCATAACCTTAGGTAAGACATGAATGTCTAGATGGTGTCGAGTTTAAATAAAGGTTGTCGTGATATGTCATAACCTCAGGTAAGACATCAATGTCTAGATGGTGTCGAGTTCAAATAAAGGTTGTCGTGATATGTCATAACCTTAGGTAAGACATGAATGTCTAGATGGTGTCGAGTTCAAATAAAGGTTGTCGTGATATGTCATAACCTTAGGTAAGACATGAATGTCTAGATGGTGTCGAGTTTAAATAAAGGTTGTCGTGATATGTCATAACCTTAGGTAAGACATCAATGTCTAGATGGTGTCGAGTTCAAATAAAGGTTGTCGTGATATGTCATAACCTTAGGTAAGACATGAATGTCTAGATGGTGTCGAGTTCAAATAAAGGTTGTTGTGATATGTCATAACCTTAGGTAAGACATGAAAGTTTTATATATAATATTTGTATATCAGTCAGAAATTACGTGTTCTTTTAATTACGCTGACTTTTCGCAATCGTTCTTAATTATAAATTTAAGAAGTGTGTTTTGTATGTGTTATTCTATATATATATACGTGGTGTGTTTTGTATGTGTTATTCTATATATATACACGTATTATTATACAGACATTTGTTTGACTGATTGACTGACAATTCAGTTCAAGTGTCCGTGATGACGACAAAACTCACACAACCGCCTTCAAACATGTGGTCAGCTAACGGTCAGTGACCTTTTCTTTCTTTGTGAACCTGACGATGACCGAAGAAGGTCGAAACATTGTTCGCTTCTCTACTAGTGCTTTCTCTATCCATACCAGCCATTTTAAATATATCATTCAATTCAAGTGTGTTTTCTATGTGTTGTTCTTTGTATACATGTTATTACACACACATAGTTTTCATTGACAATTCAATTCAAATGTGTTTTCTTGGTATTATTTTTCATTGACAATCCAATTCAAATGTGTTTTCTTGGTATTATTTTTCATTGACAATCCAATTCAAATGTGTTTTCTTGGTATTATTTTTCATATACGTGTTATTATACAGACATATTTTTGACTGACAATTGAATTCAAGTGTTTCCTATGTGTTATTCTATATATATATATACATGTTACTATACAGAGATATATTTGACTGACAGTTAAATTCAAATGTGTTTTCTATGTGCTATACAGACATAGTTTTGACAATTCAATTCACTGCGTTTTCTGTGTGTTATTCTATAATATATACGCGTAAATATACAGACATATTTTTGACTAATAAATTAATTGAAGTGTTTCCCCTGTGTTGTTCTATATATAGGTGTTATTATACAGACATATTTTTGACAGAATGAACTATACAACAGCATGTTATAACTACACTAAGAATAAGTTATCGCATTCCCGTCGCGCCAAACATGCTCGCTCTTTCAGCCGTAGGGGCGTTATAATGTTACGGTCAATGCCACTATTCGTTGGTAAAAAAGCAGCCCAAGAGTTGGCGGTGGGTGATGATGACTAGCTGCTTTCCCTCTAGTCTTACACTACTAAATTAGGGACGGCTGGCACAGATAGCCATCGAGTAGCTTTATGCGAAATTTAAAAAACACAAAACAAAACAAGAATAAGTTAACTTGTGCAAAAACACTTGAAGATATCGTCGGGGAGCTCTAGCTGACAACAGATGAAACAAATAAAAGACTGAAATCCCAATATCCTTTAGCCTCCACTTCCGGATGTTTCGTGCAGCCAGCTGGGGATTTTCACGGTTGATGTTGGAGAAGAGATATTTTTCTTTCAATAATAAGACCAGTCTCAGGAGTTCACGGGTTTTATTCTCTTGGCTTGGTATCAAAACTGATTTGATAAAAAATATTTTTGTATAGAAAGAGTTGAATGTGACTAGCTATTTAAAGATGGCTCCATGAAAACTTATCTGTTCATTTCGGATTAAATTATAGATTACATATTTATTTTTATAAAATGTACAGAAATGTAAATTTTACTTTCTGAGTAGTAAAGATAATTGTATCACTGACACAGTTATACCTAAGTGACAAATTTATTATTGATAACAGTCTAGAACTAATTAACATGGCCGCTTTGTCAAAATATAAACTTTTACCAACACAATGCAAACAAACATTATCGTAAATATACAATTACAACATGGTCACTGATTCTATGACCCCAGTTATTTATACTGCAGTTCTACTTCTATCTGTCAGACACTAAACCTGTTTAGATACAGCCATCATTGAAAACCACTTCGTTAGATCGCTAAACTCAATAATGTTGTACCAATGAAATTTTCTCAACATGTTATGATGACGAATTGTATAGTATTGTTAAATGGTTTCAAAGATGCCGGGTATTGTTAAATGATTTCTAAGTTGCCGGTTATAGTTAAATGGCTTCTATTGTTTGTTTGTTTTGTTTTGGAATTTCGCACAAAGCTACTCGAGGGCTATTTGTGCTAGCCGTCCCTAATTTAGCAGTGTAAGACTAGAGGGAAGGCATCTAGTCATCACCACCCACCGCCAACTCTTGGGCTACTCTTTTACCAACCAACAGTGGGATTGACCGTCACATTATAACGCCCCCACGGCTGAAAGGGCGAGCATGTTTGGCGCGACCGGGATGCGAACCCGCGACTTTCAGATTACGAGTCGCACGCCTTAACACGCTTGGCCATGCCGGGCTGAAATGGTCTCTAAGATGCCGGGTATTGTTAAATGGTTTCTAAGTTGCCGAGTATTGTTAATGGTTTCTATGTTGCCGGGTATTGTTAAATGGTTTCTAAGTTGTCGGGTATTGTTAAATGGTTTCTAAGTTGTCGGGTATTGTTAAATGGTTTCTAAGTTGCCAGGTATTGTTACTGGTTTCTATGTTGCCGGGTATTGTTAAATGACGTAGATGGTGCCAGAATTTATCTTTCAAAAGGTAAGACATCACTAGATAGGAAGAGAATCATTTGCTGGTACACCAAATTGTGTTATTGGACATTTCACACCCGGATAGACAACTTTGTGAAGAAGTTGAAGAAAGGCTGACAAAAACATTTACTTTTTTATAAGAAGTTATAACGAAAAGATAAAAACATAATCACATTTTAACTACCACTACTAGTTGTACGACATTCCATCCGTGATCACATGAAGCTGGCTTACTACCACTACTAGTTGTACGACATTCCATCCGTGATCACATGAAGCTGGTTTACTACCACAACTAGTTGTACGACATTCCATCCGTGATCACATGAAGCTGGTTTACTACCACTACTAGTTGTACGACATTCCATCTGTGATCACATGAAGCTGGCTTACTACCACTACTAGTTGTACGACATTCCATCCGTGATCACATGAAGCTGGTTTACTACCACAACTAGTTGTACGACATTCCATCCGTGATCACATGAAGCTGGTTTACTACCACAACTAGTTGTACGACATTCTATCTGTGATCACATGAAGCTGGTTTACTACCACAACTAGTTGTACGACATTCTATCTGTGATCACATAAAGCTGGTTTACTACCACTACTAGTTGTACGACATCCTATCTGTGATCACATGAAGCTGGTTTACTACCACTACTAGTTGTACGACATTCTATCTGTTATCACATGAAGCTGGTTTACTACCACTACTACTGTACAACATTCTATCTGTGATCACATGAAGCTGGTTTACTACCACTACTAGTTGTACGACATTCTATCTGTGATCACATGAAGCAGGTTTACTACCACTACTAGTTGTACGACATTCTATTTGTTATCACATGAAGCTGGTTTACTACCACTACTACTGTACAACATTCTATCTGTTATCACATGAAGCTGGTTTACTACCACTACTACTGTACAACATTCTATCTGTGATCACATGAAGCTGGCTTACTACTACTACAAGTTGTACGACATTCCATCTGTGATCACATGAAGCTGGTTTACTACCACTACTAGTTGTACGACATTCTATCTGTGATCACATGAAGCTGGTTTACTACCACTACTAGTTGTACGACATTGTATCTGTGATCACATGAAGCTGGCTTACTACCACTACTAGTTGTACGACATTTTATCTGTTATCACATGAAGCTGGTTTACTACCACTACTAGTTGTACGACATTCTATCTGTGATCACATGAAGCTGGTTTACTACCACAACTAGTTGTACGACATTCTATCTGTGATCACATGAAGCTGGTTTACTACCACTACTAGTTGTACGACTTTCTATCTGTATCACATGAAGCTGGCTTACTACTACTACAAGTTGTACGACATTCCATCTGTGATCACATGAAGCTGGTTTACTACCACTACTAGTTGTACAACATTCTATCTGTGATCACATGAAGCTGGTTTACTACTACTACAAGTTGTACGACATTCCATCCGTGATCACATGAAGCTGGTTTACTACCACAACTAGTTGTACGACATTCCATCCGTGATCACATGAAGCTGGTTTACTACCACTACTAGTTCTACGACATTCCATCCGTGATCACATGAAGCTGGCTTACTACCACTACTAGTTGTACGACATTCCATCCGTGATCACATGAAGCTGGTTTACTACCACAACTAATTGTACGACATTCCATCCGTGATCACATGAAGCTGGTTTACTACTACTACTAGTTGTACGACATTCCATCTGTGATCACATGAAGCTGGCTTACTACCACTACTAGTTGTACGACATTTTATCTGTTATCACATGAAGCTGGTTTACTACCACTACTAGTTGTACGACATTCTATCTGTGATCACATGAAGCTGGTTTACTACCACTACTAGTTGTACGACATTCTATCTGTGATCACATGAAGCTGGTTTACTACCACTACTAGTTGTACGACATTCTATCTGTGATCACATGAAGCTGGCTTACTACTACTACAAGTTGTACGACATTCCATCTGTGATCACATGAAGCTGGTTTACTACCACTACTAGTTGTACAACATTCTATCTGTGATCACATGAAGCTGGTTTACTACTACTACAAGTTGTACGACATTCCATCCGTGATCACATGAAGCTGGTTTACTACCACAACTAGTTGTACGACATTCCATCCGTGATCACATGAAGCTGGTTTACTACCACTACTAGTTCTACGACATTCCATCCGTGATCACATGAAGCTGGCTTACTACCACTACTAGTTGTACGACATTCCATCCGTGATCACATGAAGCTGGTTTACTACCACAACTAATTGTACGACATTTTATCCGTGATCACATGAAGCTGGTTTACTACCACAACTAGTTGTACGACATTCTATCTGTGATCACATGAAGCTGGTTTACTACTACTAGTAGTTGTACGACATTCCATTTGTGATCGCATGAAGCTGGTTTACTACCACTACTAGTTGTACAACATTCTATCTGTGATCACATGAAGCTGGATTACTACTACTACAAGTTGTACGACATTCCATCTGTGATCACATGAAGCTGGTTTACTACCACTACTAGTTGTACAACATTCTATCTGTGATCACATGAAGATGGTTTACTACTACTACTAGTTGTACGACATTCCATCCGTGATCACATGAAGCTGGTTTACTACCACAACTAGTTGTACGACATTCCATCCGTGATCACATGAAGCTGGTTTACTACCACTACTAGTTGTACGACATTCCATCTGTGATCACATGAAGCTGGCTTACTTCCACTACTAGTTGTACGACATTCCATCCGTGATCACATGAAGTTGGTTTACTACCACAACTAGTTGTACGACATTCCATCCGTGATCACATGAAGCTGGTTTACTACCACAACTAGTTGTACGACATTCTATCTGTGATCACATGAAGCTGGTTTACTACCACTACTAGTTGTACGACATTCCATCCGTGATCATATGAAGCTGGTTTACTACCACAACTAGTTGTACGACATTCTATCTGTGATCACATGAAGCTGGTTTACTACCACTACTAGTTGTACGACATCCTATCTGTGATCACATGAAGCTGGTTTACTACCACTACTAGTTGTACGACATTCTATCTGTTATCACATGAAGCTGGTTTACTACCACTACTACTGTACAACATTCTATCTGTGATCACATGAAGCTGGTTTACTACCACTACTAGTTGTACGACATTCTATCTGTGATCACATGAAGCTGGTTTACTACCACTACTAGTTGTACGACATTCCATCCGTGATCACATGAAGCTGGTTTACTACCACAACTAGTTGTACGACATTCCATCCGTGATCACATAAAGCTGGTTTACTACCACTACTAGTTCTACGACATTCCATCCGTGATCACATGAAGCTGGCTTACTACCACTACTAGTTGTACGACATTCTATCTGTGATCACATGAAGCTGGTTTACTACCACTACTAGTTGTACGACATTCTATCTGTTATCACATGAAGCTGGTTTACTACCACTACTACTGTACAACATTCTATCTGTGATCACATGAAGCTGGTTTACTACCACTACTAGTTGTACGACATTCTATCTGTGATCACATGAAGCTGGTTTACTACCACTACTAGTTGTACGACATTCTATCTGTTATCACATGAAGCTGGCTTACTACCACTACTAGTTGTACGACATTCCATCCGTGATCACATGAAGCTGGTTTACTACCACAACTAGTTGTACGACATTCCATCCGTGATCACATGAAGCTGGTTTACTACCACAACTAGTTGTACGACATTCTATCTGTGATCACATGAAGCTGGTTTACTACCACTACTAGTTGTACGACATTCCATCCGTGATCATATGAAGCTGGTTTACTACCACAACTAGTTGTACGACATTCTATCTGTGATCACATGAAGCTGGTTTACTACCACTACTAGTTGTACGACATTCCATCTGTTATCACATGAAGCTGGCTTACTACCACTACTAGTTGTACGACATTCCATCCGTGATCACATGAAGCTGGTTTACTACCACAACTAGTTGTACGACATTCCATCCGTGATCACATGAAGCTGGTTTACTACCACTACTAGTTGTACGACATTCCATCCGTGATCACATGAAGCTGGCTTACTACCACTACTAGTTGTACGACATTCCATCCGTGATCACATGAAGCTGGTTTACTACCACAACTAGTTGTACGACATTCCATCCGTGATCACATGAAGCTGGTTTACTACCACAACTAGTTGTACGACATTCTATCTGTGATCACATGAAGCTGGTTTACTACCACTACTAGTTGTACGACATTCCATCCGTGATCATATGAAGCTGGTTTACTACCACAACTAGTTGTACGACATTCTATCTGTGATCACATGAAGCTGGTTTACTACCACTACTAGTTGTACGACATCCTATCTGTGATCACATGAAGCTGGTTTACTACCACTACTAGTTGTACGACATTCTATCTGTTATCACATGAAGCTGGTTTACTACCACTACTAGTTGTACGACATTCTATCTGTGATCACATGAAGCTGGTTTACTACCACTACTAGTTGTACGACATTCTATCTGTTATCACATGAAGCTGGTTTACTACCACTACTACTGTACAAAATTCTATCTGTTATCACATGAAGCTGGTTTACTACCACTACTACTGTACAACATTCTATCTGTTATCACATGAAGCTGGTTTACTACCACTACTACTGTACAACATTCTATCTGTGATCACATGAAGCTGGCTTACTACTACTACAAGTTGTACGACATTCCATCTGTGATCACATGAAGCTGGTTTACTACCACTACTAGTTGTACGACATTCTATCTGTGATCACATGAAGCTGGTTTACTACCACAACTAGTTGTACGACATTCTATCTGTGATCACATGAAGCTGGTTTACTCCCACTACTAGTTGTACGACATCCTATCTGTGATCACATGAAGCTGGTTTACTACCACTACTAGTTGTACGACATTCTATCTGTTATCACATGAAGCTGGTTTACTACCACTACTACTGTACAACATTCTATCTGTGATCACATGAAGCTGGTTTACTACCACTACTAGTTGTACGACATTCTATCTGTTATCACATGAAGCTGGTTTACTACCACTACTACTGTACAACATTCTATCTGTTATCACATGAAGCTGGTTTACTACCACTACTACTGTACAACATTCTATCTGTGATCACATGAAGCTGGCTTACTACTACTACAAGTTGTACGACATTCCATCTGTGATCACATGAAGCTGGTTTACTACCACTACTAGTTGTACGACATTCTATCTGTGATCACATGAAGCTGGTTTACTACCACTACTAGTTGTACGACATTCTATCTGTGATCACATGAAGCTGGCTTACTACCACTACTAGTTGTACGACATTTTATCTGTTATCACATGAAGCTGGTTTACTACCACTACTAGTTGTACGACATTCTATCTGTGATCACATGAAGCTGGTTTACTACCACTACTAGTTGTACGACATTCTATCTGTGATCACATGAAGCTGGTTTACTACCACTACTAGTTGTACGACATTCTATCTGTGATCACATGAAGCTGGCTTACTACTACTACAAGTTGTACGACATTCCATCTGTGATCACATGAAGCTGGTTTAATACCACTACTACTGTACAACATTCTATCTGTGATCACATGAAGCTGGTTTACTACTACTACTAGTTGTACGACATTCCATCTGTGATCACATGAAGCTGGTTTACTACCACTACTAGTTGTACAACATTCTATCTGTGATCACATGAAGCTGGTTTACTACTACTACTAGTTGTACGACATTCTATCTGTGATCACATGAAGCTGGTTTACTACCACTACTATTTGTACGACATTCCATCTGTGATCACATGAAGCTGGTTTACTACCACTACTAGTTGTACAACATTCTATCTGTGATAACATGAAGCTGGTTTACTACCACTACTAGTTGTACGACATTCCATCCGTGATCACATGAAGCTGGTTTACTACCACAACTAGTTGTACGACATTCCATCCGTGATCACATGAAGCTGGTTTACTACCACTACTAGTTGTACGACATTCCATCCGTGATCACATGAAGCTGGCTTACTACCACTACTAGTTGTACGACATTCCATCCGTGATCACATGAAGCTGGTTTACTACCACAACTAGTTGTACGACATTCCATCCGTGATCACATGAAGCTGGTTTACTACCACAACTAGTTGTACGACATTCTATCTGTTATCACATGAAGCTGGTTTACTACCACTACTAGTTGTACGACATTCTATCTGTGATCACATGAAGCTGGTTTACTACCACTACTATTTGTACGACATTCCATCTGTGATCACATGAAGCTGGTTTACTACTGCTACTAGTTGTACAACATTCTCTCTGTGATAACATGAAGCTGGTTTACTACCACTACTAGTTGTACGACATTCCATCTGTGATCACATGAAGCTGGTTTACTACTACTACTAGTTGTACGACATTCTATCTGTGATCACATGAAGCTGGTTTACTACCACTACTAGTTGTACGACATTCCATCTGTTATCACATGAAGCTGGTTTGCTACCACGACTAGTTGTACGAATTTCCATCTGTTACTGATCACATGAAACTGGTTTACTGGCATTACTACTATCGACACGAAATTCTCTCTGTGACTGGTCACAAAAAGCTGGCTTACTACCAATAATCATGGTACGACATTCCATCTGTGACTTGTCAAATGAATTTGGTTTACTACCACTTCTGGTGGTGCGACATTTAATTAGTGACTTGTAGAATGAGGAAGTTGGGTGGACACCTGACATCCTAGATATGAATCCATGTTATTTTTCCGTTGATCAAATATGATATGAAGTGAAGTAAGACAGTAATGTTTTTGTTTGCCTTTTTCAAGAAGACTGTCTGGCCTACACTGTAATATATATAAACGAATCCACGAAGAAGGCAATAATTACCTGAAGTAAAATAAAATGAGGTGAAATATGTGGGAATTCTAAATAATGATAAGTATTGTTATCCTGGTTCATTCACTTATTATCAGGAATCAGTGAAGTATTACCATAAGGTTCAAATTTACATTCTTTAATGACATGGAAGAATTAGTCTAATAAAATGTTAGAATGACTAAACATTCTCTTATTTTAACACTTTAACACCTTACTGTAATCATGAATACTCATCGTTCACATTAATGTGAAGATGAACTAATATCATATCATATTTTACCTCCAAAACAATATGAGCGTATATGTTTAATACATGCAAATATATATAAAGATACACGTTTTATTAATGGTTAAAAATGAATATTTTTGTGCCTAGGTTTTACTGCCTGAAAACAGTTTGTTCGATATTTAAACATTTGTTCAATGTGTACAATGTTATCTACAAATAATTAATTATTTTCATTAAGAAACTGGTTTCTGTCAGAGTTTATTTCAACGTTAGAAACATTGTCATGAAACACAAAGCTACACAACCTTGTGTTTTGCTTGTCACGGGTATAGAAACCCAGTTTCTTTAGGTACAAGTCCGCAGACATATACTGGGCCAGTATCAAACCGTTACAAATTAAGCTACTCTTTTATAGATGAATATATATTACATACATATCAAACACATGAACAGAGATTTAATAGTATTTATCACGAATGATTAACTATTATATTTATATACATGCTTGTGTAAAGCCTTTAATTTCCCTGTGAAATGTTTTATTTCTGGAAACACCTATATCACACTTTCTGTTTATAGTGTGTGTATGTAGAGGCTGGGGTTGAAGGAAACTTGGTTTTCTACTGACGTTTTTATAGTTTATCTAATCTTAGGACTAAGTACAAACATATTAGCATTGCGTTTTATTAGACATTCCAGTTGCAAACGTAACGATTCATATTTTATTCATTGGCCTTTAGACAGAATGTATTATTGTAACAGGAGGTGAAACTATCTATAAATCTCAAAATATTTCCCAAATGCAAGAAAATTGGATAGAAAACAAATACATTTTTCACTATAAGTAGCAGACCTGGGGTATGATAGATCAAAAACTGCTTCCAAAGAAATTTTATGAAATTTTATTACAGACATTTGAAGTAAAATTATAAATGACACTTTGATTAAATGTGTTACAACAATGTCTGAAAGAGAGTCTGCAGTTATTATAGGGGACAAACAAAATATTAACAGTTTGTTTAAATCAAGCACTTCCACTGTTGTAATGAATACGAAGGTTAATAGAGTTTTGATGGTTTTTTACTGTGATTTACCTTGCATTCTTCTTTAAAACTAACCTGAAATCTAACTTCTGACTTTGTCCTAACACTTTTGCGCAGTACTCTATTTCCAGTTTCTCAGTTTAACATGTTCAAGTCTCAGTGGTAAAATGAAATAAAATAAAGACCTATTTGGAAAACAAGAAAACATGTTTTCTTATCAAGGAAATAAATAATTTTGTATGGAATCAAAGCGTTAACCACATCCAACATGAAGTATGTTATATTATGCTAAACTTACACAGACGTGTTCGACTTAAAGAAGGCGACTGAAACAAGACGCTACTGATGGAGTAGAATTTCACGTAGCCAACGATATGAATAATTTAGTGATTTTTTAAACTAAAATAATTTCGTTAAAATATGGAGAAAATATCGTTTTTATTTCATCAAAACATTAAACAATATATGTTGATAATCAGATAACTTCCTTAAACACATATTTCCTATATTTATTTCATCAAAACATTAAACAATATATGTTGATAATCAGATATCTTCCTCAAACACATATTTCCTATATTTATTTAATCAAAACATTAAACAATATATGTTGATAATCAGATATCTTCCTCAAACACATATTTTCTATATTTATTTCATCAAAACATTAAACAATATATGTTGATAATCAGATATCTTCCTCAAACACATATTTTCCATATTTATTTCATCAAAACATTAAACAATATATGTTGATAATCACATATCTTCCTCAAACACATATTTTCTATATTTATTTCATCAAAACATTAAACAATATATGTTGATAATCAGATATCTTCCTCAAACACATATTTTCTATATTTATTTCATATCAAAACATTAAACAATATATGTTGATAATCAGATATCTTCCTCAAACACATATTTCCTATATTTATTTCATCAAAACATTAAACAATATATGTTGATAATCAGATATCTTCCTCAAACACATATTTTCTATATTTATTTCATCAAAACATTAAACAATATATGTTGATAATCAGATATCTTCCTCAAACACATATTTTCCATATTTATTTCATCAAAACATTAAACAATATATGTTGATAATCACATATCTTCCTCAAACACATATTTTCTATATTTATTTCATATCAAAACATTAAACAATATATGTTGATAATCAGATATCTTCCTCAAACACATATTTTCTATATTTATTTCATATCAAAACATTAAACAATATATGTTGATAATCAGATATCTTCCTCAAACACATATTTTCTATATTTATTTCATCAAAACATTAAACAATATATGTTGATAATCAGATATCTTCCTCAAACACATATTTTCTATATTTATTTCATCAAAACATTAAACAATATATGTTGATAATCAGATATCTTCCTCAAACACATATTTTCTATATTTATTTCATCAAAACATTAAACAATATATGTTGATAATCAGATATCTTCCTCAAACACATATTTTCTATATTATTTCATATCAAAACATTGAACAATATATGTTGATAATCAGATATCTTCCTCAAACACATATTTCCTATATTTATTTAATCAAAACATTAAACAATATATGTTGATAATCAGATATCTTCCTCAAACACATATTTTCCATATTTATTTCATCAAAACATTAATTATCATACTTTAATAATCAAATGTTTTCTCACCACATTTTATATGATACCACACTTTACTATTATGTAGTAGTTAATAGTACAAAAAACACTTGATAATTTAAATCATACCACACTTTAGTATTCTATAACAGTTAATAGTAGAGAAATACTTGATAACTTATATCGTATCACACTTTAATATTCTATATTAGTCAATAATACAAGAAATACTTGATAATTTAAATCATACCACACTTTGGTATTCTATAGTAATTAGTAGTAAAAGAAATACTTGATAATTTAAAACATACCACACTTTAGTATTCTATACTAATTAATAGTACAAGAAATACCTGATTATTTCTCTTATACCACAATACAGTACTCTATAGTTATAAATAATACAAAAAATACTAGATAATTTATAACATATCACAAGTTAATAATCTACAGTACTTAACAGTACAAGAAATACTTGATAATTTCTTTCATACCACAGATTAGTATTATATAGTAATTAATAAAACAAGAAATACTTGATTAAGTTATATCATTGCACACTTTAATATTCTATAGTAATTAATAGTGCAGGAAATACTTCATAATTTTCTCCACACCACCATTTAGTATTCTGTAGTAGTTAATAAAACAAAAAATGTTTCATAATTTATATCATTCCACTCTTTAGTATTCTAAAATGATTAATAGTAGAAGAAACTCTTAAAATTTTCTTTCCAATCACACTTTAGTATTCTGAAATGAATAATAGTACAACAAATACTTTATAATTTCTTTCATACCACAATTTAGTGTTGTATAGTAATAAATAGTAAAAGAAATATGAGTAATTTATATCATATTATAATTTGGTATTCTATAAAAATTAATAACACGAGAAATACATGATAATTTATATCATACTACAGTTCAGTATTTTATGGTAATAAACACAAGAAGAAATACTTCTTAAATTCTTTCATACGACACTTTAGTATTCTATGTTAATTAGTATTACAAAAATACTTGATAATTTCTTTTATACTACACTTTAGTATTTTATTGTAATTAATAGTAAAAGAAATACTTGATAATTTATATTACACCACACTTTAGTATTCTATGATAATTAATATTGCATGAAATACTTGATAATTTTTATCATATCAAACTTTGGTATTCTATAGTAATTACTAGTTCAAGAAATATTTCATAATTTGTTTCATACACCACTTTAGTATTCTATAGTAATTAATAGCATAAGAAATACTTGATAATTTATATCATACCATACTTTAGTATTCTATGATAATTAATAGTACAAGAAATACTTGATAGTGTATTTCATATCATACTTTAGTATTCTATAGTAATTAATAGCACAAGAAATACCTGATAATTTATATCATACCATACTTTAGTATTCTATGATAATTAATAGTACAAGAAATACTTGATAGTGTATTTCATATCATACTTTAGTATTCTATGATAATTAATAGTACAAGAAATACTTGATATTTTATATCATTCTATAGTAGGTAATAATATAAAAAATACTTAATCAAGGTTGTTTCCTTAAGTTTATTTTCCCTCAGCCTTACTTTAGTTGTGCAGTTTGTACATTAGTATAAAGTCTAAACGAATTCCAAGGAAGTGCTTTTGTTGGAATATTTGGAGTGTGTTTTACATCAGTCAGCGATATATTATTGTGTAGATTAATATCTTAGCTGTTAGTTTTACTGAATAATTAGACATAAAGTATAAACAAGCGTAAGTTAAAATTTGGAATAAAGAGAAGTACCTATCAAAGTATCGATTGATTAGTCTATAAGTGTTTAAAATGCGGTTTCGATATTTAGTGATCAATAGAATTTGAGATAATATGGAGTTGAAAAGTATTAAATATAGAAATCACTGAATTTTTTAATATTTAACTTGTAGTTAAGGTTCCTCTGCAAGTTGGGATTTAGATATGAGCATGATAAACGACTGAAACATCATCAATGATTTATATGATGTAATTGTGGGTGTGGTGCACACGTGTTTCTCTAAAGTCGGTGCTCGGAAAGATGTGATACAGACTTCGATCTTAAACACAAAATCATCTGTAAGTGTCTTAGTTGGTCTTTGATTATTGTAATAAGAGAAGTAATATGTTCAAACAGAAACCAACCTACACATATACGTTTAAATAAGTAAGACAGGCATATAAAAGCAGGTTGTTTTCTGTACAGTGACGAGTTTAGAATGTGGTAAGCGGTTCATATTGGGTTTATATTAAGAAAGAGATTATGTTTTACTTCATTAGTTTTTGCAAGTTTCTGAGTTGAACTGATGACTTTGTTCCATAACCGTTTCATGTTCCTCTCTGTAAAGGTCTGTATTAATCCCCTCGCAGAACACAAGTAAATGTAAGAATATGGGAGTCATCATAAATCTGTTTCTCATTTCACGTATTATGTACATTAAGACTGTGTATCTACACATGGTTTAGTCCTACCGTTACAATAGTCCCACAATCGTACTCCTCTTACTAGAGTATCTTTTACAAGCTCTACATTGGATATCGTAACCTCCTTGTTTTTGTATTACAGAAGATTCATACATCTGTATAGTGTTTTATTGATGAGACCTCCCAGTGGCACAGCGGTATACCTGCCGACTCACACCGATAAAAACCGGATTTAGATACCCGTGATGGGTAAAGCACAGATAGTCCATTATGTAGCTTTGTGCTTAACTCCAATCAAACAAAATATTATTGATGAGATAAACACTAACCACTTTATTTATTTTCATGTACACTACTAGTATTTGGTTAGACAAGTGGGTTTCTAATCACGTGCTGTAATGTTTAATTTTTTCACAATTAAGTGTTAGTGAGCTGGCAACCTTACCAATAAACGAATATTCATAGACACGAAAGAGGACTATTTATCCAAACCAGTGATGTCCAGATACAAAAATGAACATTTACACAAAATTATTCACACACACACAACTTTGTGACCATGGTCTTTCACAAATATCTCTATATATATATACTAGCAGGACGTTGTCGGTCTATATCTTCTACATATCTCTCTCTATATAGAATACAGAAACAAGACGTAGGCTACCATTGTTTTCAACAGATCTCTCTCTATATAGAATACTGAAACAGGACGTAGGTTACCATTCTTTTCAACAGATCTCTCTCTCTGGGTACCAAACCTGAACACTAACGTCGGTTTTCATTGTCTTCCACAGATATCACTCTCTATGTACCATATTTAAATAATAACGTTTGTTACCATTGTCTTCCACAGATATACATGCATATCTCTCTTTATGTACCACATGTAAACAATAACGTTGGTTATCATTGTCCTCCACAGATATCTTATTCTTGAAACACAAATAATTTCTAATATCGATACCTTCATCCATTCAGATAGACTCTTAATGCAAGTCAACCTTTGTCTCTTCTTCCTTCAATATTTACTATTATCACCAGACTTTCAATTCTCTCTTTCCTTAAACGTGTCTAAGGAACTCCAACTGTCTCCTTCCGATGTTGGTCACCAGCTTCTTCCAGCATCATACTACTGACAAAATGTTTTTATTTGAGGTGTGGCTTAATATGTGGTAGGTAATTGATGGTATAAAGTAGTGGGTAGTTTGTCCAACATACCTTCAAGATGTGCTTTAAGAACCACAACTCGCTTAAAAACAGGGTTTTTAATACCAAGAGGAAAATTCATAGAAAAGCGTAATATTAATACGAATATATTTAGGAAGAAATTTCATCCTAGTTCTTGAAACTGTTCTATTTGTAAGCACACAAATAATGGCTATAAGTCTAGGCTTAAAATGAACATGAGTTTTCTTATAAATGAATTCTTGCACATCAGAGAATTGTTTGTATTCACTATTTTTCTTCAATATTTGTATAATTTCCACCTTCTATGAAACATCATCATTAAAGATATATTCTCATCTGTTTAGATTCAAGAATAAATGGTAGTCATGTTCACCTGTTCGATCCAAACTTGTACTGAGAGTAATTTCCACCTTCTATGAAGCATCATCATTAAAGATATATTCTCATCTGTTTAGATTCAAGAATAAATGGTAGTCATGTTCACCTGTTCGATCCAAACTTGTACTGAGAGTAATTTCCACCTTCTATGAAGCATCATCATTAAAGATATATTCTCATCTGTTTAGATTCAAGAATAAATGGTAGTCATGTTCACCTGTTCGATCCAAACTTGTACTGAGAGTAAACGTGGACGAGTTTTGGCTTTGTAAAATAGCACTGAACTGAAAATAACAACAACAAATACTATTCCAGTGTCTCTTTGTGGTTAATACTTGACTAACTTTGAGGATCTTTAGAAACGAGCCAACTTTAATTGTCATATAAAATATTGAAGTGGAACCTGTTGTGTTCTGGTTTCATATTCTTGATTTCATTCTAATTTTATCAACTAAAGAAAGGAAATAATTATCAAAATTACAGTGGAATTTAGAGGCTAACGATATTGTGCTGGTTTTATACAAAATAACTTATAACTTCTATGAGTACGTAGATATAAATGGTTATTTATGACTCACATTTTTCTTGTAACCATTATAAACCCCAGTTTTTCCATGCCAAAACACAGAGCCCACGTAATATAGAAGAGAATCAGCTAGGTTCTCTCTGATAACTTAACTCTAATCCACGTTTCTTTGTAGGATAATACTCTTAATCCATTTTCGTACTTCTTAGTAGGAAAATCTACGTTAATTCATTTTTTTTTGAATATTTGTAAGATAATCCATCTTAATCCAATTTTGCTCTTGTTGATAGGATAAGCCCTCTTAATCCATTTTCATACTTCCTTGTGGGAAAACCCATGTTAATCCATTTTCATGATTCTTGGTAAGATAATCCCTCTCAATCCATTTTCATACTTCTTATAAGAAAATCTATGCTAATCCATTTTCATGATTTTTTGTAAGATCGTCCATCTTAATCCATTTAAACTCTTGTTTGCAACATAATTCCGCTTAATCCGTTTTCATGCAACTTTGTACATTAATCTACCTTAATCTACTTTTGGTCAGCTTGCCAGGATAACTCATTTTAATATCCTATAAGTTTTCTATGTAATATATTTCCCTTTCATTCATTTTTCACTATTTTTAGAATAATCTATTTTAGTCTATTTTTTAGCTTCTTTTTATGATATTTCATCTCTTAATTACAAGTTGTTCAGAAAATGAAAGTGTGTAGAACATAATTAACTTTCTACTTTAGTTATTCTAACTTTCTATTTTATACTTCATTTCCAAGAGCTTACTTGTCCAAATGTTAATTTTATTCTGTACTTTTTGATAAACACACAATGTGAGCACATCCATTAATTCTGATGTATTTTCGGTCATTATCAGGGATTTTCTTGTCCAAAAATTAATTTTACCCCAAAGTTTATTCTAAACACACATGATAACCTCGTTAATTAATTGTGATGTTATTATACTTCACATTGAAGAATTTTCCGATCATAATGTTAATTTTACCACAAGCTTTATGCTGAACACACAGGGTGAACTCGTCAATTAATTGTTGTTGTTTTTTTCTTACACCCCATTTCCAAGTTTTTCTTGTCCAAATGTGTTTTTTTTCTTAAATTTAATGACAAACACACAAGGTGAACGCAGGTTTTAATTGCGATGTTTTTATACATGATTTCCGAGGGTTTTCTTGTCTTAATCTTAATTTTATCACAACATTTACTCATAGACAAATAAGGTAAACCAATTAATTAATTTTGGTGTACTTTTACTTCGTTTTCAAAGATTTTGTTGTCATAATCTTAATTTTACCCCAAACTTAATGATAAAAACATAAAGTAAATTCATTATTTAATTGTGATGTTCTTGTATGTCATTTGTATTTCTTTTGTTGTAGTAATTTAAGTTTTATCCCAAACTTAATGACAAACACACAAGATAAATTCAACAATATATTGTGATGTTCTGACACGTGAATTACAAATGATTTCTTCTACTAATGTTAATTTTATTCCAAACTTAATGATAAACACACAAGATAAATTCAACAATATATTGTGATGTTCTGATACGTGAATTACAAATGGTTTTTTCTACTAATGTTAATTTTATCCCAAACTTAACGACAAACACACAAGATAAATTCAACAATATATTGTGATGTTATGATACGTGAATTACAAATGGTTTCTTCTACTAATGTTAATTTTATCCCGAACTTAATGATAAACACACAAGGTGAACTCAGGAATTAATTTTAATGTTCTCATACGTCATTTTTAACGATTTTCTTGTTCTAATGTTAATTTTATGTTAAACGCACAAGTTAAACTCATGAATTATTTTTTGTGTTCATCATACGTCATTTTCAAGGATTTTTTTGCCCTAATGTTAATTTTATTTCAAACTTAATGTTAAACACACAAGGTAAGTTCATCAATTAATTGTGATATTTTTATACATCATTTCCAAGGATTTACTTGTCCTAATGTTAATTTTATCTCATTCTTTATGATAAACAAACAATGTGGTCTCATCAATTAATTGTGATGTTTTATACGTAATTTTGAATAATTTTCCGATTGTAATCTTAATTTTACCACAAACTTTACGCTAAACACACAAGGTGAACTCGTCAATTAATTGTGATGTTTTTATACGTCATTTCAAGTTTTTCTTGTTCTAATGTAATTTTTTCTCAAATTTAATGACAAACACACAAGGTGAACTCATGTTTTAATTGCGATGTCTTTATACGTGATTTTCTAGGATTTTCTTGTTCTAATCTTAATATTTATCACAAAAGTTATTCATAACAAATAAGATAAACTCAATAATTTATTGTGGAGTACTTTTACTTCATTTTAAAGGATTTCCTTGTCCTAATGTTAATTTTACCCTAAACTTAATGATAAAAACACAAGATGAACTCATGAGTTAATTTTGATGTTCATGTATGTCATGTTAACGATGTTGTTGTTCTTATGTTAATTTTATTCCAAACTTAATGATAAAAACACAAGATGAACTCATGAGTTAATTTTGATGTTCTTATGCCTCATTTTCCAGGATTTTCTTCTTTTAATGTTTATTTTGTTCCAAACATAATGCCCTCCAGTGGCTCATGGGTATGTATGCGTGCTTACAACGCTAAAATCCGGATTTCGATACCCGTGGTGGGCAAAGCACAGATAGCCTATTGTGTAGCTTTGTGCTTCATTTAAAACAACAACAACAAAACCAACCATAATGATAAACACACAAGTTAGACTCATGAATTATTTGTGATTACTTTAAACCTCATGTCCAAGATGTTTAATTGTCCTTATGTTAATTCCAAACTTATTGTTAAATACAAAAGATGAGCTCATCAATTGATTTTGATATTCTTATACGTCATTACAAATAGTTTACTTGTCCGAAAGTAACCTTCATCCTAAACTTAATGTTAAACACACAAGGTGAACTTATCAATTAATTGTGATGTCTTTGTACATCATTTCAAACCTTTAACATTAATTTTATCCCATACTTTAAGATAAACATAGAAGTTGAACTCCTCCATGAATTGTAATGTTCTTGTAAGTCATTTTTAATGATTTTCTTGCCCTAATATTATATTATTTTTTTCAAAGTTAATGATAACCACACAAGTTAAGTTCATCAATTAATTAAGATATTTTTACACATCATTTCCAAGGATTTATCTGTCCTAAAGTTAATTTTATCCGATACTTTATGATAAACATAAGGTAAACTCATCAATTATTTGTAAAATACTTATTCGTCATTAATATAGGTTTTCTTGTACTAATGTTACATTTATCCTAAACTTAATGATAAACAAACAATGAGAACTCATAAATTAATTGTGATGTTCTTATACTTCATTTTTAAGGGTTTTGTTGTCGTAATGTAAATTTTATCACAAACTTAATGATAAACACATAATGTAAAGTCATCAGTTAATTGTGATATTCTTATACGTCATTTAAAAAGAGTTCTCTCCTACTAACGTTAATTTTATCCCTAAAGGTAATGACAAACACACAATTTAAATTCATTAATTAATTTTGATGTTCTTATACGTCATTTTATTGGATTTTCTTCTTACTATGCTATTTTTATTCAAATATAATAATAAATACATAAGGTGAACTCATCAATTATTTGTGTGTCTATATATATATCATTTCCTTTTGTTTTTTTATATTAATGATAATTTTATCCCAAACTTAATGATAAACACAATAGGTGAACTAATCAATTAATTTTGATATTTGTATGTGTCATTTTCCAAGATTTTCTTGTTTTTATGTTTCTTTTATTCCAAATATAACGATAAACACACTAGGTAAACTTATCAATAATTGTGGTCTTATGTTACTTAATTTTCAATAATTTTCTTGTCCTAATGTTAATTTTGTAACACACTTAACGATAAACACACAGAGTGAACCCATCAATTAATTTTGATCTTCATAATACGCCATTTTCAAAGATTTTCTTGTTACTTTTATTCCAAACTTAAAGTTAAAAACAAAGCAAACTCATCAATTATTTGTGATGCTTTTATACTTCATTTCAAAGGGTTTACTTGTTTTAATGTTAATTTTTTTCCAAGCATAATGTTAAGCACACAAGATGAACCCATAAATTAATTTTGATATTTTTATACGTCATTTCCAGGTAATTTATGGTTCGAATGCTAATTTTGTCCAAAACCTCATCAATTACTTGTAATGATCTTATATCTCATTTCCAATGATTTACTTGGCCTAGTGTTAATTTTTTTTTTTAAATTTAAAGATAAAAACAGAAAGTAATATTCTTTGTGATGGTTTTGTACGTCATTTTCAAGGATTTTATTACCCTAATGTTACTTTTATTCCAAACTTAATGCTAAATACAAAAGGTAAATTCATCAATTAATTGTAATATTTTTATACGTCATTTCCAAGATTTACTTGTCCTAATGTTAATTATATCCCATACTTTATGATAAAGAGACAAGGTGAACTCAACAATAAATTTTGAGGCTCTTATACGTAGTTTTCAAATATTTTCTTGTTCTAACGTTACTGTTATTCCAAACATAATGATAAACTCACAAGATAAACTAATAAATTATTTGTAATGTCTTTATACGCCATTCGTTTTTGTTTTCTTGTCCTAATATAAATTTTGCCCAATACTTAATGATAAACACACAAGGTAAACTCATCTAATAATTTTGATGATGTTATACGTCATTTTCATGAATTTTCGTGTCCTAATGTTAACTTTATTACAAACTTAATGTTAAATATACAAGGTGAACTCATCAATTAATTGTGATGTCTTTATAAGTCATTCAAAGAATTTGCTTGTACTCATATTAATTTTTCTCATACTTTATGATAAAAAATAAGTTGTACTCATAAATTAATTTCGAGATTCTTGTACGTAATTTTCACAGGTTTTCTTTTAGAAATTTTACTTTTATTCTAAGCATAATGGTAATCTCACAAGGTGAACTTTAATTGTCCTTATGTTAATTCCAAACTTATTGTTAAATACAAAAGATGAGCTCATCAATTAATTTTGATATTCTTATACGTCATTACAAATAGTTTACTTGTCGGAAAGTAACCTTCATCCTAAACTTAATGTTAAACACACAAGATGAACTCATCAATTAACTGTGATGTTCTTATTCGTCATTTTCAAGGATATTCTTGTCCTAATTTTAATTGTATTCCAAACATAATGGTAATCTCACAAGGTGAACTCATCAATTAATTGTGATGTTCTAATTCGTCATTTTCAAGGATATTCTTGTCCTAATTTTAATTGTATTCCAAACATAATGGTAATCTCACAAGGTGAACTCATCAATTAATTGTGATGTTCTTATTCGTCATTTTCAAGGATATTCTTGTCCTAATTTTAATTGTATTCCAAACATAATGGTAATCTCACAAGGTGAACTCATCAATTAATTGTGATGTTCTTATTCGTCATTTTCAAGGATATTCTTGTCCTAATTTTAATTGTATTCCAAACATAATGGTAATCTCACAAGGTGAACTCATCAATTAATTGTAATGTTCTTATTCGTCATTTTCAAGGATATTCTTGTCCTAATTTTAGTTCTATTCCAAACATAATGGTAATCTCACAAGGTGAACTCATCAATTAATTGTGATGTTTTTATTCGTCATTTTCAAGGATATTCTTGTCCTAATTTTAATTGTATTCCAAACATAATGGTAATCTCACAAGGTGAACTCATCAATTAATTGTGATGTTCTTATTCGTCATTTTCAAGGATATTCTTGTCCTAATTTTAATTGTATTCCAAACATAATGGTAATCTCACAAGGTGAACTCATCAATTAATTGTGATGTTCTTATTCGTCATTTTCAAGGATATTCTTGTCCTAATTTTAATTGTATTCCAAACATAATGGTAATCTCACAATGTGATGTCATCAATTAATTGTGATGTTCTTATTCGTCATTTTCAAGGATATTCTTGTCCTAATTTTAATTGTATTCCAAACATAATGGTAATCTCACAAGGTGAACTCATCAATTAATTGTGATGTTCTTATTCGTCATTTTCAAGGATATTCTTGTCCTAATTTTAATTGTATTCCAAACATAATGGTAATCTCACAAGGTGAACTCATCAATTAATTGTGATGTTCTTATTCGTCATTTTCAAGGATATTTTTGTCCTAATTTTAATTGTATTCCAAACATAATGGTAATCTCACAAGGTGAACTCATCAATTAATTGTGATGTTCTTATTCGTCATTTTCAAGGATATTCTTGTCTTAATTTTAATTGTATTCCAAACATAATGGTAATCTCACAAGGTGAATTCATCAATTAATTGTGATATTTTAATTCGTCATTTTCAAGGATATTCTTGTCCTAATTTTAATTGTATTCCAAACATAATGGTAATCTCACAAGGTGAACTCATCAATTAATTGTGATGTTCTTATTCGTCATTTTCAAGGATATTCTTGTCCTAATTTTAATTGTATTCCAAACATAATGGTAATCTCACAAGGTGAACTCATCAATTAATTGTGATGTTCTTATTCGTCATTTTCAAGGATATTCTTGTCCTAATTTTAATTGTATTCCATACATAATGGTAATCTCACAAGGTGAACTCATCAATTAACTGTGATGTTCTTATTCGTCATTTTCAAGGATATTCTTGTCCTAATTTTAATTGTATTCCAAACATAATGGTAATCTCACAAGGTGAACTCATCAATTAATTGTGATGTTCTAATTCGTCATTTTCAAGGATATTCTTGTCCTAATTTTAATTGTATTCCAAACATAATGGTAATCTCACAAGGTGAACTCATCAATTAATTGTGATGTTCTTATTCGTCATTTTCAAGGATATTCTTGTCCTAATTTTAATTGTATTCCAAACATAATGGTAATCTCACAAGGTGAACTCATCAATTAATTGTGATGTTCTTATTCGTCATTTTCAAGAATATTCTTGTCCTAATTTTAATTGTATTCCAAACATAATGGTAATCTGACAAGGTGAACTCATAAATTAATTTCGAGATTCTTGTACGTAATTTTCACAGGTTTTCTTTTAGAAATTTTACTTTTATTCTAAGCATAATGGTAATCTCACAAGGTGAACTTTAATTGTCCTTATGTTAATTCCAAACTTATTGTTAAATACAAAAGATGAGCTCTTAATTTGATTTTGATATTCTTATACGTCATTACAAATAGTTTCTTGTCCTAATTTTAACCTTATTCCAAACATAATGGTAATCTCACAAGGTGAACTCATCAATTAATTGTGATGTTCTTATTCGTCATTTTCAAGGATATTCTTGTCCTAATTTTAATTGTATTCCAAACATAATGGTAATCTCACAAGGTGAACTCATCAATTAATTGTGATGTTCTTATTCGTCATTTTCAAGGATATTCTTGTCCTAATTTTAATTGTATTCCAAACATAATGGTAATCTCACAAGGTGAACTCATCAATTAATTGTGATGTTCTTATTCGTCATTTTCAAGGATATTCTTGTCCTAATTTTAATTGTATTCCAAACATAATGGTAATCTCACAAGGTGAACTCATCAATTAATTGTGATGTTCTTATTCGTCATTTTCAAGGATATTCTTGTCCTAATTTTAATTGTATTCCAAACATAATGGTAATCTCACAAGGTGAACTCATCAATTAATTGTGATGTTCTTATTCGTCATTTTCAAGGATATTCTTGTCCATTGTATTCCAAACATAATGGTAATCTCACAAGGTGAACTCATCAATTAATTGTGATGTTCTTATTCGTCATTTTCAAGGATATTCTTGTCCTAATTTTAATTGTATTCCAAACATAATGGTAATCTCACAAGGTGAACTCATCAATTAATTGTGATGTTCTTATTCGTCATTTTCAAGGATATTCTTGTCCTAATTTTAATTGTATTCCAAACATAATGGTAATCTCACAAGGTGAACTCATCAATTAATTGTGATGTTCTTATTCGTCATTTTCAAGGATATTCTTGTCCTAATTTTAATTGTATTCCAAACATAATGGTAATCTCACAAGGTGAACTCATCAATTAATTGTGATGTTCTTATTCGTCATTTTCAAGGATATTCTTGATGTATTCCAAACATAATGGTAATCTTCAAGGTGAACTCATCATTTTCATTCGTCAGGATATTCTTGTCCTAATTTTAATTGTATTCCAAACATAATGGTAATCTCACAAGGTGAACTCATCAATTAATTGTGATGTTCTTATTCGTCATTTTCAAGGATATTCTTGTCCTAATTTTAATTGTATTCCAAACATAATGGTAATCTCACAAGGTGAACTCATCAATTAATTGTGATGTTCTTATTCGTCATTTTCAAGGATATTCTTGTCCTAATTTTAATTGTATTCCAAACATAATGGTAATCTCACAAGGTGAACTCATCAATTAATTGTGATGTTCTTATTCGTCATTTTCAAGGATATTCTTGTCCTAATTTTAATTGTATTCCAAACATAATGGTAATCTCACAAGGTGAACTCATCAATTAATTGTGATGTTCTTATTCGTCATTTTCAAGGATATTCTTGTCCTAATTTTAATTGTATTCCAAACATAATGGTAATCTCACAAGGTGAACTCATCAATTAATTGTGATGTTCTTATTCGTCATTTTCAAGGATATTCTTGTCCTAATTTTAATTGTATTCCAAACATAATGGTAATCTCACAAGGTGAACTCATCAATTAATTGTGATGTTCTTATTCGTCATTTTCAAGGATATTCTTGTCCTAATTTTAATTGTATTCCAAACATAATGGTAATCTCACAAGGTGAACTCATCAATTAATTGTGATGTTCTTATTCGTCATTTTCAAGGATATTCTTGTCCTAATTTTAATTGTATTCCAAACATAATGGTAATCTCACAAGGTGAACTCATCAATTAATTGTGATGTTCTTATTCGTCATTTTCAAGGATATTCTTGTCCTAATTTTAATTGTATTCCAAACATAATGGTAATCTCACAAGGTGAACTCATCAATTAATTGTGATGTTCTTATTCGTCATTTTCAAGGATATTCTTGTCCTAATTTTAATTGTATTCCAAACATAATGGTAATCTCACAAGGTGAACTCATCAATTAATTGTGATGTTCTTATTCGTCATTTTCAAGGATATTCTTGTCCTAATTTTAATTGTATTCCAAACATAATGGTAATCTCACAAGGTGAACTCATCAATTAATTGTGATGTTCTTATTCGTCATTTTCAAGGATATTCTTGTCCTAATTTTAATTGTATTCCAAACATAATGGTAATCTCACAAGGTGAACTCATCAATTAATTGTGATGTTCTTATTCGTCATTTTCAAGGATATTCTTGTCCTAATTTTAATTGTATTCCAAACATAATGGTAATCTCACAAGGTGAACTCATCAATTAATTGTGATGTTCTTATTCGTCATTTTCAAGGATATTCTTGTCCTAATTTTAATTGTATTCCAAACATAATGGTAATCTCACAAGGTGAACTCATCAATTAATTGTGATGTTCTTATTCGTCATTTTCAAGGATATTCTTGTCCTAATTTTAATTGTATTCCAAACATAATGGTAATCTCACAAGGTGAACTCATCAATTAATTGTGATGTTCTTATTCGTCATTTTCAAGGATATTCTTGTCCTAATTTTAATTGTATTCCAAACATAATGGTAATCTCACAAGGTGAACTCATCAATTAATTGTGATGTTCTTATTCGTCATTTTCAAGGATATTCTTGTCCTAATTTTAATTGTATTCCAAACATAATGGTAATCTCACAAGGTGAACTCATCAATTAATTGTGATGTTCTTATTCGTCATTTTCAAGGATATTCTTGTCCTAATTTTAATTGTATTCCAAACATAATGGTAATCTCACAAGGTGAACTCATCAATTAATTGTGATGTTCTTATTCGTCATTTTCAAGGATATTCTTGTCCTAATTTTAATTGTATTCCAAACATAATGGTAATCTCACAAGGTGAACTCATCAATTAATTGTGATGTTCTTATTCGTCATTTTCAAGGATATTCTTGTCCTAATTTTAATTGTATTCCAAACATAATGGTAATCTCACAAGGTGAACTCATCAATTAATTGTGATGTTCTTATTCGTCATTTTCAAGGATATTCTTGTCCTAATTTTAATTGTATTCCAAACATAATGGTAATCTCACAAGGTGAACTCATCAATTAATTGTGATGTTCTTATTCGTCATTTTCAAGGATATTCTTGTCCTAATTTTAATTGTATTCCAAACATAATGGTAATCTCACAAGGTGAACTCATCAATTAATTGTGATGTTCTTATTCGTCATTTTCAAGGATATTCTTGTCCTAATTTTAATTGTATTCCAAACATAATGGTAATCTCACAAGGTGAACTCATCAATTAATTGTGATGTTCTTATTCGTCATTTTCAAGGATATTCTTGTCCTAATTTTAATTGTATTCCAAACATAATGGTAATCTCACAAGGTGAACTCATCAATTAATTGTGATGTTCTTATTCGTCATTTTCAAGGATATTCTTGTCCTAATTTTAATTGTATTCCAAACATAATGGTAATCTCACAAGGTGAACTCATCAATTAATTGTGATGTTCTTATTCGTCATTTTCAAGGATATTCTTGTCCTAATTTTAATTGTATTCCAAACATAATGGTAATCTCACAAGGTGAACTCATCAATTAATTGTGATGTTCTTATTCGTCATTTTCAAGGATATTCTTGTCCTAATTTTAATTGTATTCCAAACATAATGGTAATCTCACAAGGTGAACTCATCAATTAATTGTGATGTTCTTATTCGTCATTTTCAAGGATATTCTTGTCCTAATTTTAATTGTATTCCAAACATAATGGTAATCTCACAAGGTGAACTCATCAATTAATTGTGATGTTCTTATTCGTCATTTTCAAGGATATTCTTGTCCTAATTTTAATTGTATTCCAAACATAATGGTAATCTCACAAGGTGAACTCATCAATTAATTGTGATGTTCTTATTCGTCATTTTCAAGGATATTCTTGTCCTAATTTTAATTGTATTCCAAACATAATGGTAATCTCACAAGGTGAACTCATCAATTAATTGTGATGTTCTTATTCGTCATTTTCAAGGATATTCTTGTCCTAATTTTAATTGTATTCCAAACATAATGGTAATCTCACAAGGTGAACTCATCAATTAATTGTGATGTTCTTATTCGTCATTTTCAAGGATATTCTTGTCCTAATTTTAATTGTATTCCAAACATAATGGTAATCTCACAAGGTGAACTCATCAATTAATTGTGATGTTCTTATTCGTCATTTTCAAGGATATTCTTGTCCTAATTTTAATTGTATTCCAAACATAATGGTAATCTCACAAGGTGAACTCATCAATTAATTGTGATGTTCTTATTCGTCATTTTCAAGGATATTCTTGTCCTAATTTTAATTGTATTCCAAACATAATGGTAATCTCACAAGGTGAACTCATCAATTAATTGTGATGTTCTTATTCGTCATTTTCAAGGATATTCTTGTCCTAATTTTAATTGTATTCCAAACATAATGGTAATCTCACAAGGTGAACTCATCAATTAATTGTGATGTTCTTATTCGTCATTTTCAAGGATATTCTTGTCCTAATTTTAATTGTATTCCAAACATAATGGTAATCTCACAAGGTGAACTCATCAATTAATTGTGATGTTCTTATTCGTCATTTTCAAGGATATTCTTGTCCTAATTTTAATTGTATTCCAAACATAATGGTAATCTCACAAGGTGAACTCATCAATTAATTGTGATGTTCTTATTCGTCATTTTCAAGGATATTCTTGTCCTAATTTTAATTGTATTCCAAACATAATGGTAATCTCACAAGGTGAACTCATCAATTAATTGTGATGTTCTTATTGATTTTCTTATTCGTCATTTACAAGGATATTCTTGTAAATTAATTTTGATTTTAATTGTCAAAGGTGTTTATGTTCTTGTTCCAAACTTAATGTTATTAAACTTAATGGTAACACAAGGTGAACTCATCAATTAATTGTGATGTTCTTATTCGTCATTTTCAAGGATATTCTTGTCCTAATTTTAATTGTATTCCAAACATAATGGTAATCTCACAAGGTGAACTCATCAATTAATTGTGATGTTCTTATTCGTCATTTTCAAGGATATTCTTGTCCTAATTTTAATTGTATTCCAAACATAATGGTAATCTCACAAGGTGAACTCATCAATTAATTGTGATGTTCTTATTCGTCATTTTCAAGGATATTCTTGTCCTAATTTTAATTGTATTCCAAACATAATGGTAATCTCACAAGGTGAACTCATCAATTAATTGTGATGTTCTTATTCGTCATTTTCAAGGATATTCTTGTCCTAATTTTAATTGTATTCCAAACATAATGGTAATCTCACAAGGTGAACTCATCAATTAATTGTGATGTTCTTATTCGTCATTTTCAAGGATATTCTTGTCCTAATTTTAATTGTATTCCAAACATAATGGTAATCTCACAAGGTGAACTCATCAATTAATTGTGATGTTCTTATTCGTCATTTTCAAGGATATTCTTGTCCTAATTTTAATTGTATTCCAAACATAATGGTAATCTCACAAGGTGAACTCATCAATTAATTGTGATGTTCTTATTCGTCATTTTCAAGGATATTCTTGTCCTAATTTTAATTGTATTCCAAACATAATGGTAATCTCACAAGGTGAACTCATCAATTAATTGTGATGTTCTTATTCGTCATTTTCAAGGATATTCTTGTCCTAATTTTAATTGTATTCCAAACATAATGGTAATCTCACAAGGTGAACTCATCAATTAATTGTGATGTTCTTATTCGTCATTTTCAAGGATATTCTTGTCCTAATTTTAATTGTATTCCAAACATAATGGTAATCTCACAAGGTGAACTCATCAATTAATTGTGATGTTCTTATTCGTCATTTTCAAGGATATTCTTGTCCTAATTTTAATTGTATTCCAAACATAATGGTAATCTCACAAGGTGAACTCATCAATTAATTGTGATGTTCTTATTCGTCATTTTCAAGGATATTCTTGTCCTAATTTTAATTGTATTCCAAACATAATGGTAATCTCACAAGGTGAACTCATCAATTAATTGTGATGTTCTTATTCGTCATTTTCAAGGATATTCTTGTCCTAATTTTAATTGTATTCCAAACATAATGGTAATCTCACAAGGTGAACTCATCAATTAATTGTGATGTTCTTATTCGTCATTTTCAAGGATATTCTTGTCCTAATTTTAATTTTATTCCAAACATAATGGTAATCTCACAAGGTGAACTCATCAATTAATTGTGATGTTCTTATTCGTCATTTTCAAGGATATTCTTGTCCTAATTTTAATTGTATTCCAAACATAATGGTAATCTCACAAGGTGAACTCATCAATTAATTGTGATGTTCTTATTCGTCATTTTCAAGGATATTCTTGTCCTAATTTTAATTGTATTCCAAACATAATGGTAATCTCACAAGGTGAACTCATCAATTAATTGTGATGTTCTTATTCGTCATTTTCAAGGATATTCTTGTCCTAATTTTAATTGTATTCCAAACATAATGGTAATCTCACAAGGTGAACTCATCAATTAATTGTGATGTTCTTATTCGTCATTTTCAAGGATATTCTTGTCCTAATTTTAATTGTATTCCAAACATAATGGTAATCTCACAAGGTGAACTCATCAATTAATTGTGATGTTCTTATTCGTCATTTTCAAGGATATTCTTGTCCTAATTTTAATTGTATTCCAAACATAATGGTAATCTCACAAGGTGAACTCATCAATTAATTGTGATGTTCTAATTCGTCATTTTCAAGGATATTCTTGTCCTAATTTTAATTGTATTCCAAACATAATGGTAATCTCACAAGGTGAACTCATCAATTAATTGTGATGTTCTTATTCGTCATTTTCAAGGATATTCTTGTCCTAATTTTAATTGTATTCCAAACATAATGGTAATCTCACAAGGTGAACTCATCAATTAATTGTGATGTTCTTATTCGTCATTTTCAAGGATATTCTTGTCCTAATTTTAATTGTATTCCAAACATAATGGTAATCTCACAAGGTGAACTCATCAATTAATTGTGATGTTCTTATTCGTCATTTTCAAGGATATTCTTGTCCTAATTTTAATTGTATTCCAAACATAATGGTAATCTCACAAGGTGAACTCATCAATTAATTGTGATGTTCTTATTCGTCATTTTCAAGGATATTCTTGTCCTAATTTTAATTGTATTCCAAACATAATGGTAATCTCACAAGGTGAACTCATCAATTAATTGTGATGTTCTAATTCGTCATTTTCAAGGATATTCTTGTCCTAATTTTAATTGTATTCCAAACATAATGGTAATCTCACAAGGTGAACTCATCAATTAATTGTGATGTTCTTATTTGTCATTTTCAAGGATATTCTTGTCCCAATTTTAATTGTATTCCAAACATAATGGTAATCTCACAAGGTGAACTCATCAATTAATTGTGATGTTCTTATTCGTCATTTTCAAGGATATTCTTGTCCTAATTTTAATTGTATTCCAAACATAATGGTAATCTCACAAGGTGAACTCATCAATTAACTGTGATGTTCTTATTCGTCATTTTCAAGGATATTCTTGTCCCAATTTTAATTGTATTCCAACCATAATGGTAATCTCACAAGGTGATCTCATCAATTAATTGTGATGTTCTAATTTGTCATTTTCAAGGATTTTCTTGTCCTAATTTTAATTGTATTCCAAACATAATGGTAATCTCACAAGGTGAACTCATCAATTAATTGTGATGTTCTTATTCGTCATTTTCAAGGATATTCTTGTCCTAATTTTAATTGTATTCCAAACATAATGGTAATCTCACAAGGTGAACTCATCAATTAATTGTGATGTTTTTATTCGTCATTTTCAAGGATATTCTTGTCCTAATTTTAATTGTATTCCAAACATAATGGTAATCTCACACGGTGAACTCATCAATTAATTGTGATGTTCTTATTCGTCATTTTCAAGGATATTCTTGTCCTAATTTTAATTGTATTCCAAACATAATGGTAATCTCACAAGATGAACTCATCAATTAATTGTGATGTTCTTATTCGTCATTTTCAAGGATATTCTTGTCCTAATTTTAATTGTATTCCAAACATAATGGTAATCTCACAATGTGAACTCATCAATTAATTGTGATGTTCTTATTTGTCATTTTCAAGGATATTCTTGTCCTAATTTTAATTGTATTCCAAACATAATGGTAATCTCACAAGGTGAACTCATCAATTAATTGTGATATTCTTATACTTCATTTCAAAGCGTTTACTTGTTCTAATATTAAATTTATTTCTAACTTAAAAAGAACAACGCAAAAGATCATTATATTCATGTGTTCATTTGTCATGATGTTAACTTTGTCCAAACTTAATATTAAACACCCAAGAGAAACTCATCAATGTATTGTGATTTTTTATTCACCCATTTCAAGGGATTTCTTTTCTTATGTAAATTTTATCCCATACTTTACTATAAACACACGATGAATTCATCAATTAATTGTGATGTTCTTATACGTTATTTCTATGTGTTTTCTTGTCCTAATGTGAATTTTGTCACAAAGTTAATGCTAAACAGCTACGTTGAACTCAACAATTGATTCTAATGTTCTTACAAATTATTTCAAAGAGTTTTCTTGTCCTAATATTAATTTTATAACAAACTTCATGTCAAACGCAAAAAGGAGAACTCTTTATACATCATTTCCAAGTGTTCACTTGTTCTAATGTTATTTCTGTCCCATACTTTATGATAAACGCACAGGGTAAAGTCATCAATTCATTTTGATGTTCTTATACGTTTTTACCAAGTGTTTTCTTGTCATAGTGTTAATTTTATCTCAAACATAATGTTAAACACTCAAGATGAACTCATGAATTAATTGTGATGTTTTATACGTCATTTCCAAGGGTTTTCTTGTTCTAATGTTAATTTTATCCCAACGCTATTCATACCAGGTGAACTCCTAATGTTAATTTTACCTCAAACTTGATGTTAGATACACAAGATAAACTCATCTATTAATTGTGATGTTCATATACGTCATTTCCGTTTATTTTCATGTTCTAATGTTAATTTTATCGAAATCGTCAAATCTGTTGTTGTTTTAGAAACGAATAATGCGATAAACTTATTTTACTGAGTAATTAATGTTATTATACAACAAATTGTTTGTAACTTTCAGTTCATTATCACGTCTTTATTTGATGCTATTTATATAAGTTGGTAAATACTGCATGAACCTCCGTTAAATATCAGGAAAATGATAAAGTATCTTTAGTACCAATAGATAGTAAATCATATTTGATATTAATACATATATATTATTATATGTTAGACTGGAATCGTCTAATCACAACGGTTACGTACTAAATTTAAAGTTCAGATAGATGAGACAGGCAAATTAGGCCTAAGTTAATGCGCAACTCAGATGACCGTTTAAAGCACTGATAACCTGTGCACGTCATGAGCAAGATGAAACTTAGCTAAAAATTTTAATGACTTTGAAATATTCTCACAGTCCTTAATCGTCTTTGTACATTTAACGTGTGCTCTGTTTGCACGAGCTACGTTTTAAATTACGCGGATAATAGTTTACATCATTACAAACCTTTCTAGGTGTCGTTGAACTAAAAATGCGTGTTATATCCTTGCCTGTACAAAAAAGTGTCTGTGTGTTTATGTAGGCACGTGCTCACTATATGAACTCAAATGTACTTCCTGTCTTCTACACCTTTTGTTTCGTGTTATGTAGAGTGTGCAACATACCGTGTTGAGTAGGTGCAATATAATTCCTTTCTAGGTGTTTGATGAAAATGTTTTAAAAGATAAGTTGATAGAGCTTGTTTTCGAATTGACAAAATCAGACTTATTAAATAAATAATATGAATGTTGTAATTAAAGGAAGGATCTAGAAACAAACAGTTTCATAATTAACTTAAAACATTTGAATTTCAGCATTATATGATTTTGTTGATCTGTGTTATCAAACGTACATTTTTATTACTTACTAAACAGGTAGAATATTCTGTTTAATAGAGTCTAACACTTTGTCCTATCTATTCATAAATATTAAAAACTGTCTTTCAACCAAAGTAGCTATAATTACGGATTCGCGAAGCACAATTTGAATTCTTAAAGTATTTGAAACAGTTTTATTTTTACAGTAAACCTAACTCATAAAAATAGACACTTATGCAGGGAAATGACTTTTATAAATAATTAAATGACGTAAAAGTGAAGTATATATTGCTAAGATTAAATGATTGTAAATCAGGATTTTCAGAGGAAAACCGAGAAAAGTGAATCGGAACTTACTCTAAGACAATCTTAAATCAAGCAACTGAAGCTGTGCTCCCTGTACACTGATACAGCCTTAATCACGGGGATCAGCTATAAAGCTCTCGAGAATGATTAATGGCTAACATTATTGTGTATTGGATCATTCCCTATTTTCACTATTTAAGAAAAGATTTAGGCCTCACGTTTACATCAAAAGCGTACAATACTCACCGATTTAATATATTATAACTAATGGGAATTACTTTTATATCATAACTATCCATTATATGGTATGAAACAAAGTACAGTGTGGCATGAAAGCGTTTGATAAATTTGCATGAATGAACATTTCACACTTTAATTGGGGTGTATGTATTCAATAAAGATAGTATTTATAGTTTGATAAGTGTGCCATTCACTATTTAATTGAGGTGTGCATACAAAATTACAGAATTATTGTAAACATTAAATAGTCTAAACTTGTTCAGTCAACCAAATTACGGAATTATAGGAAACGTCAAGTAGTCTAAACTTGTTCAGTCAACCAAGTCACAGAATTATTGTAAACATTAAACAGTCTAAACTTGTTCAGTCAACCAAGTTACAGAATTATTGTAAACATTAAACAGTCTAAACTTGTTCAGTCAACCAAGTCACAGAATTATTGTAAACGTCAAATAGTCTAAACTTGTTCAGTTAACCAAGTCACAGAATTATTGTAAACATCAAATAGTCTAAACTTGTTCAGTCAACCAAGTTACAGAATTATTGTAAACATTAAACAGTCTAAACTTGTTCAGTCAACCAAGTTACAGAATTATTGTAAACATCAAAGAGTCTAAATTTGTTCAAACAACCAAGTTACAGAATTATTGTAAACGTCAAATAGTCTAAATTTGTTCAGTCAACCAAGTTACAGAATTATTGTAAACATCAAACAGTCTAAACTTGTTCAGTCAAAAAGTTACAGAATTATTGTAAACATCAAACAGTCTAAACTTGTTCAGTCAACCAAGTTACAGAATTATTGTAAACGTCAAATAGTCTAAACTTGTTCAGTCAACCAAGTTACAGAATTATTGGAAACGTCAAGTAGTCTAAACTTGTTCAGTCAACTAAGTCACAGAATTATTGTAAACAGTAAACAGTCTAAACTTGTTCAGTCAACCAAGTTACAGAATTATTGTAAACATTAAACAGTCTAAACTTGTTCAGTCAACCAAGTTACAGAATTATTGTAAACATCAAATAGTCTAAACTTGTTCAGTCAACCAAGTTACAGAATTATTGTAAACGTCAAATAGTCTAAACTTGTTCAGTCAACCAAGTCACAGAATTATTGTAAACGTCAAACAGTCTACACTTGTTCAGTCAACCAAGTTACAGAATTATTGTAAACGTCAAATAGTCTAAACTTGTTCAGTCAACCAAGTTACAGAATTATTGTAAACATTAAACAGTCTAAACTTGTTCAGTCAACCAAGTTACAGAATTATTGTAAACATCAAATAGTCTAAACTTGTTTAGTCAACCAAGTCACAGAATTATTGTAAACGTCAAGTAGTCTAAACTTGTTCAGTCAACCAAGTCACAGAATTATTGTAAACAGCAAATAGTCTAAACTTGTTCAGTCAATCAAATTACAGAATTATTGTAAACATCAAACAGTCTAAATTTGTTCAGTCAACCAAGTTACGGAATTATTGTAAACATCAAATAGTCTAAACTTGTTCAGTCAACCAAGTTACAGAATTATTGTGAACATCAAACAGTCTAAACTTGTTCAGTCAACCAAGTTACAAAATTATTGTAAACATCAAACAGTCTAAACTTGTTCAGTCAACCAAGTTACAGAATTATTGTAAACGTCAAATAGTCTAAATTTGTTCAGTCAACCAAGTTACAGAATTATTGTAAACGTCAAATAGTCTAAATTTGTTCAATCAACCAAGTTACAGAATTATTGTAAACATCAAACGGTCTAAACTTGTTCAGTCAAAAGTTACAGAATTATTGTAAACATCAAATAGTCTAAACTTGTTCAGTCAACCAAGTCACAGAATTATTGTAAACGTCAAATAGTCTAAACTTGTTCAGTCAACCAAGTCACAGAATTATTGTAAACATCAAATAGTCTAAACTTGTTCAGTCAACCAAGTCACAGAATTTTTGTAAACATCAAACAGTCTAAACTTGTTCAGTCAACCAAGTTACAGAATTATTATAAACGTCAAATAGTCTGAACTTGTTCAGTCAACCAAGTTACAGAATTATTGTAAACATCAAACAGTCTAAACTTGTTCAGTCAACCAAGTTACAGAATTATTGTGAACATCAAACAGTCTAAACTTGTTCAGTCAACCAAGTTACAGAATTATTGTAAACGTCAAATAGTCTAAACTTGTTCAGTCAACCAAGTTACAGAATTATTGTAAACATTAAACAGTCTAAACTTGTTCAGTCAACCAAGTTACAGAATTATTGTAAACATCAAATAGTCTAAACTTGTTCAGTCAACCAAGTCACAGAATTATTGTAAACATCAAACAGTCTAAACTTGTTCAGTCAACCAAGTTACGGAATTATTGTAAACATCAAATAGTCTAAACTTGTTCAGTCAACCAAGTTACAGAATTATTGTAAACGTCAAATAGTCTAAACTTGTTCAGTCAACCAAGTTACAGAATTATTGTAAACATCAAACAGTCTAAACTTGTTCAGTCAACCAAGTTACAGAATTATTGTAAACGTCAAATAGTCTAAACTTGTTCAGTCAACCAAGTTACAGAATTATTGTAAACATCAAACAGTCTAAGCTTGTTCAGTCAACCAAATTACAGAATTATTGTAAACATCAAATAGTCTGAACTTGTTCAATCAATCAAAATAAATTCTGATATTAATCAAAACACATATCAGGTTGACTTTCTGGTTACAAACACTCCCAATATTATAATATACAAAAGGTGTTTTCACACCAAATAACAGAGTTATCACTGCTGGAGTTTAGATCCGACAGGAAAAGCACACGAAAAGAATACAGCATTACTTCAGCAGAAACCACACGTCGTATGTTGCGTATAAACGTGTAATAAGTTGATTCACCGTCAATAAAACTTCCTCACGTTTATAAACCATTGTTTACTAACCTAATTTTACAGACTATATAAACTAAACTAAATGATAACAAATACTAATGACTCTGTAAATAAACTAACTGATAAGAGACACAACTGACTCTGTAAATAAGAAAAATAATAGCAGACACCAATGACTCTCTAAATAAACTAAATGAAAATTGACACTACTGACTCTGTGTAATAAACGATATGATTATAGACACTACTGACTCTATGAAATAAACTAAATGACACTAATGACTCTGTAAATAATAAAAATTACAACACACTACTGACACTATGAAATTTACTAAATGACACTAATGACTCTGTAAATAAGCTAAATGGAAACAAACACTACTGATTCTATAAGTAAATTAAAATATAACACACACTACTGACTCTAAAGATAAGCTAAATGAAAACATATTCAAATGACTCTTTAAATAAACTAAATGGTAACGGACATTACTTACTCTGTAGATAAGCTAAATGATAACAGGCACTACAGACTCAATGAAATAAACTAAATATTATAAAACACTACTGATTCTATCAATAAACAAAATAATAACAGACGATAATTACTGTATGAAATATATTATATGACACTAATGACTCTGTAAATAAAGTAAATGATGACAGACACTATGACTCTATATAATATATTAAATGACAGACACTATTGACTCTATATAATATATTAAATGATAACAGACACTACTGAATCCATAAAATAAATTAAGTGATAACAGACACTACTGAATATGTAAATACACAAAATGATAACAGACACTACTGACTACATGAAATATACTAAATGATAACAGACACTACTAAATCCATAAAATAAATTAAGTGATAACAGACACTACTGAATATGTAAATAAACAAAATGATAACAGACACTACTGAATCCATAAAATAAATTAAGTGATAACAGACACTACTGAATATGTAAATAAACAAAATGACAACAGACACTACTGACTACATGAAATATACTAAATGATAACAGACACTACTAAATCCATAAAATAAATTAAGTGATAACAGACACTACTGAATATGTAAATAAACAAAATGATAACAGACACTACTGACTACATGAAATATACTAAATGATAACAGACACTACTAAATCCATAAAATAAATTAAGTGATAACAGACACTACTGAATATATAACTAAACAAAATGATAACAGACACTACTGAATATGTAAATAAACAAAATGATAACAGACACTACTGAATATGTAAATATACTAAATGATAACAAAAACTACTTGTTCTACGAAATATGTTAAATAACACAAATGACTATGAGTACGCCAAATGAAAACATACTTTAATGACGCTGTAACTAAACTAAATGATAAAGGTACAAATCATTCTGTAAATAAACTAAATGATAAAAGGTACAAATCATTCTGTAAATAAACTAAATGACAACAGACATTTATGAATATATGAAATATACTAAATTATAACATATACAACTGACTCTGTAAATAAACAAAATAATAAGACAAACTAATTACTCTGAAATATACAAAATGATAAAAGACACTACTGACGCTATAAAATACACTAAATTACACGAATGAACTCTATAAGTTAACTAAATGATAACAGTCACTAATTACTCTGTAAATAATCAAAATGATAACAGACACTACTGACACTACGAAATATACTAAATTATAACAGACACAACTGACTTTTTATATAAACAAAATGATAACAGACACCACTAACTCTATAAATAAGCTAAATGATAAGAGACACTACTAACTTTATGGTATATACTAAATTAAAACAGACACTACTAACTCTGTAAATAAACTAAATGATAACATATACTGTTGACTCCGTGAAATATTTTAAATGATATCAAACACTACTGACTCTGCAAATAAACAAAATGATATAAGAAACTACTCACTCTATGAAATATACTCAATGATCAAAAACACTACTGAATCTGTAAAATATATTCAAAGACACTAATTACTCTGTAAACAAAGTAAATGATAGCAGACACTACGAACTCTGTAAAAAAGGTAAATGATAACAAACTTTAATGACTCTGTAAAATAAACAAAATGATAACAGACATTACTGGCTATATTAAATATATTTAATGACACTAATGACTCCGTAAATAAAGTGAATAATAATATACACTACAGACTCTGTAAATAAGCTAAATTATAACAAACGCCAATAACTCTGTAATAAACTAAATGATAACAGATACTACTGACTCGAGAAATAAAGTAAATGATAACAGACACTAATGAATCTGTATATAAATAAATGATAAATAAAACATAATAATCAAACTACTAAACGCTGTAAATAAACTAAGTGATAGCAGAAACTACTCACTCTATCAAAGAAACTAAATGATAATAGACACTAATGACTCTGTAAATAAACTAACTGATGAAAGGTACTAGTCCCTCTTTAAATAACCTAACTGACAACAGACACTAGTGACTCTATAAGTAAACTAAATGATAAGGCACGCTACTGACTCTATAAGTAAACTAAATGATAAGGCACGCTACTGACTCTGTGAGATAAAGTAAAAGGTAACAGACCCTAATGACCCTGCAAATAAACTAAATGATAACAGACATTACTGGCTCTATAAAATATATTAAATAACATTAACGATTCTGTAAATAAGCTAAATGATAGCAGAAACTAATGACTCTTTAAATACTAAACGATAACAACACTACCGACTCTGTGAGGTAAACTATATGATAACAGACACTATTGACTCTGTAAATAAACTAAATGAAAAAAAATAATAATCACTTTGTAAATAATATAGATGATAACAGACACTACTGACTCTGTAAATAAACTAAATTATAACAGACACTAGTGATTCTGTAAAATAAAGTAAATAATAAGGGACACTAATGAATCAGTGAATAAACTAGCTGATAAGAGACACTACTGACTCTAATAAATATTATAAATGACACTAATGACTCTGAAAATAAAGTAAATGATAACATACAGTACCGACTCTGGGCGAAAAACTAAATCATAACAGACACTACTGACTATATGAAGTACACTAAATGATAACATACACAACAGCCTCTATAAAACATATTAAATGATAATTGACATTACAGATTCTGTAAAAAAACTAAACCATAACAGACACTACTGACTCTGTGAAATAAAGTGAATGATAAGAGATACTACTTACTCTATGAAATATACTAAATAACACTAAGGACTCTGTAAATAAAGTAAATACTAACAGGCACAACTGACGCTGTAAAAAATTAAATGATAACACACACTAATGATTCTGTAAATAAACTAAATGAAAACACAGTACTCACTGTGTGATATCAAAAATATATGAAATATATATGATATATATGAAATAAACTTAATGATAATAGACACTACACATTCTGTAAATAACTAAATGAGAACAGACACTACTGATTCTATGAAGTATATTGAATGATAAGAGACATTAAGAATTCTGTGAAGTGTACTAAAGGATAACAAACATTGCTGACTATATAAAATGTATTAAATAACATAAATGACCCAGTAAATAACAGAAACTACTTACTATGTAAAAAAGCTAAATTATAACAGACACTAATGACTCTGTAAAAATTAACAAAATGATAAGAGACACTAAAGATTTTATGAAATAAACAAATGAAATAAATTAATGATAAAAGATACAAATTACTCTGTAAAAAATATAAATGATAACAGACACTATTGATTCTGTTAATAAATTAAATAATAAGAGTCTCTTCTGACTGTGAGCGATTAAGTTAGTGACTTCAGACCCTAATGACTCTGTTCATAAACTAAATAGTAACAGACACTACTGACCCTATGAAATATATTAAATGACAATAATAGCTTTGTAAGCAAACTAAATGATAACACTCACTACCGACTCTGTAAAATAAACTAAATGATAATAGACAGTACTGACTCTGTAATTAACTAAACGATAACATACACTACTGACTACATGACTTATATAATATGACACTAATGTCTCTGTAAATAAAGTAAATACTAACATACACCACTGACTCTGTGAAATATACTAAATGACAGCATGCACCACTGACACAGGAAATAAACTGAATGAAAACAGACACTACTGACTCTCTCAAATAAACTAAATGATAACACACACTGCTGACTCTATGAAACAAACTTAATGATAATAGACACTACTAGCTCTGTAAATAAGCTAAATAATAACAGACACTAATGACTCTGTAAATAAGTTAAATGATAAGAGGCACTAATGCCTGTAAATATACTAAACGATGACAAACACTATTGACTCTTAAATAAATTGTACCCTGCCAATACCATTTTTATGGTAATATATCATATCTAAGTGACTCCTTTTCTTTAGTCTACTTGTACCTTGATACTACTATTTTTATAGTAACATGTCAGAGATAGGTGACTTCTCCTGTTGATTCTAGTGGTACACTATCACTACCATTGTTCTGGTAATATATCAGATCTGTGTAACTCCTCATGTTTAGTCAAATTGCACACTGTCACTACGATTCCTCTGGTAACATGAAGGAACTAGATGACTCCGCCTGTTTAGTTTAGTTCTACATTATCAATACCATTCCTGTCATAACATGTAGGACCTAGGTGACTCCTCTGTTTAATCTACTTGTACATTGTCACTACATTTCTTCTGGTAACATGTCAGATCTACGTGACTCCAACTGTTTATTCTAGTTCTACACAGTCACTACATTTCTTCTTCTTACATATTAGACCCAGGAGACCCTTTATGTTTAGTCTAGTTGTACCCTGTCACTACCATTCTCATGGTAACATATCAAACCTAAGTGACTCCTTCTGTTTAGTCCAGTTGTACCCTGTCACTACCATTCTTATGGTAACATATCAAACCTAGGTAACTCCTTCTGTTTAGTCTAGTTGTATCCTGTCACTACCATTCTTATGGTAACATATCAAACCTAAGTGACTCCTTCTGTTTAGTCCAGTTGTACCCTGTCACTACCATTCTTATGGTAACATATCAAACCTAGGTGACTCCTTCTGTTTAGTTTAGTTGTACTCTGTCACTACCATTCTTATGGTAACATATCAGACCTAGGTAACTCCTTCTGTTTAGTCTAGTTGTATCCTGTCACTACCATTCTCATGGTAATATATCAGGCCTAGGTGACTCTTTCTGTTTAGTCTAGTTGTACCCTGTCACTACCATTCTTATGGTAACATATCAAACCTAGGTGACTCCTTCTGTTTAGTCCAGTTGTACCCTGTCACTACCATTCTTATGGTAACATATCAAACCTAGGTAACTCCTTCTGTTTAGTCTAGTTGTATCCTGTCACTACCATTCTTATGGTAACATATCAAACCTAAGTGACTCCTTCTGTTTAGTCAGTTGTACCCTGTCACTACCATTCTTATGGTAACATATCAAACCTAGGTGACTCCTTCTGTTTAGTTTAGTTGTACTCTGTCACTACCATTCTTAAGGTAACATATCAGACCTAGGTAACTCCTTCTGTTTAGTCTAGTTGTATCCTGTCACTACCATTCTCATGGTAATATATCAGGCCTAGGTGACTCTTTCTGTTTAGTCTAGTTGTACCCTGTCACTACCATTCTTATGGTAACATATCAAACCTAGGTGACTCCTTCTGTTTAGTTTAGTTGTACTCTGTCACTACCATTCTTATGGTAACATATCAGACCTAGGTAACTCCTTCTGTTTAGTCTAGTTGTATCCTGTCACTACCATTCTTATGGTAATATATCAGCCTAGGTGACTCTTTCTGTTTAGTCTAGTTGTACCCTGTCACTACCATTCTTATGGTAACATATCAAACCTAGGTGACTCCTTCTGTTTAATCTAGTTGTGCACTGTCCCTACCACTGTTTTGGTTGAATGTCAGACCTAGGTAACTCCTTCTGTTTAATCTAGTTGTGCACTGTCCCTACTATTGTTTTGGTTGAATGTCAGACCTAGGTAACTCCTTCTGTTTAATCTAGTTGTACCCTGTCACTACCATTTTTATACCAACATGTCTGAGATAGGTGACTCCTCCTGTTTAGTCACCCAGTACTCTGTCACTACCATTATTCTGATAACATGGATGTAGGATCACCGACTGTATAATAATAACATAGAATGTTCATGCAGATCTGATGTCCTAACTACTTTTTCATAGCCTTCCTGCACGCTATTCTTCAGACTGTGTTTTGGTATGGTGGATGAGATTGTCAAGAACTGGCTTCATCAATAAATCAGTAATTATTATTATTATTATTTGTATGGTGGATGAGTATAAACACATGACAATAAATCAGTAATTATTATTATTATTATTTGTATGGTGGATGAGTATAAGTAGCTGTTTTCGTCACCTTTTAGGTAATACATTTTCTCTGGCTTCATCAATAAATCAGTAATTATTATTATTATTATTTGTATGGTGGATGAGTATAAGTAGCTGTTTTTCGTCACCTTTTAGGTAATACATTTTCTCTGGCTTCATCAATAAATCAGTAATTATTATTATTATTATTTGTATGGTGGATGAGTATAAGTAGCTGTTTTTCGTCACCTTTTAGGTAATACACTTTCTCTGGCTTCATCAATAAATCAGTAATTATTATTATTATTATTTGTATGGTGGATGAGTATAAGTAGCTGTTTTCGTCACCTTTTAGGTAATACATTTTCTCTGGCTTCATCAATAAATCAGTAATTATTATTATTATTATTATTTATATGGTGGATGAGTATAAGTAGCTGTTTTTCGTCACCTTTTAGGTAATACATTTTCTCTGGGTTCATCAATAAATCAGTGACACAGTTGATGATTTTTTTGTCTCAGTAACTACGAACTTCTTGTTCTATCATGTGCAATCAATGAATGTTACGACGTCAGTCACGAGCTCCAGTTCAATACAGAAATCAATAACACTTGTGATTAAACGCCGGTGTTCAATGTCTAAACTTCTTTGTATACTTTCAATTTCTTCGACTAATTACAAGGTAATGACATGTTTTATAAGAGGTTATGTAGTTACTTTAAAAGTAAACTGCTAATAACGAGTTTCGTTGAATTGAAAGTGTTTTATATGTACACGTAAATGGGCTTTGGAAATAATGCACTGATCTGATTTCATAAAATAAGCTAAAAAAGAATGAAGAACACAAAATTATTAAAGACAACAAGTATGTCAATTGCCATGATTAGACTTGTCAAAGTGTTCGAAATAAATTCTGATTTTAAAATAATGCAAAACAAACACTAAAAGCACATAAATGTCTACGTTATTTACAATAATAGTTCCTAGTTCATACATCAGGTTACTGATGTATCAAACATATTCTGCCACTTGTAATCTTAAGCGCAATTAAGTTTTGACATTGTTTGATTTTAAATTTCGCGTAAGGTACACAAGGATTATCTGTGCTAGCTGTCCCTAATGTAGCAGTGGAAGACGAGAGTGAAATCAGCGAGTCATCACTACCCATCGTCCACTCTTGGGCTACTGTTTTCACCAACGAACAGTGGGATTGACCGTCATATTATATTGCCCCAGAGCTGAAAGGGCGAGCATGTTTGATGTGACAGGAAATAAACCCTCGACCCTCAGATTACGAGTTGGGCACTTGGACCACCTGGCCATCCCGAGCCAATCTTTGACATATCAACATCAAATGAAACAATCATCTGACAGTTTATTTACCCACTAATATATTGAGAACTTCAAGTGAACATTTAACGTGTTTTCAATGAAACTGTTGAGGCTAAGAGATTACATACTAAAAATAAAGATATATTTTTTCATTGGATCTTTTCACTGACGCAATATAATATAGTAGAAAATCAAATATAAAAAGTAATTCCAATATGATAACTATTTATACTCTCTAATCATGTCAATTAAATATATGATTCTTCATAAATATCATTTGAGGTTACTTCTATCGAATTATTATACTTTCAGCTGCATAAAACTTCAAACAAATATGGAAAGTTGTAATTGAATCTTCCAACTCACTGTTAATTTTCGTGTACATATTTTGAGGTTGAATTTTTAAGAAGCAGAATTATTCTTAAAATTTCAAAATTATAAGAAATTATTTTATTCTATTATTAATTTGATATCTTGTGGGAATGTTTCGTGTTGCGCTTCGTTAAATTTCAAACCGTGTTACTCTGTTAGCTATCAGTTAACAACATTTGTTTACCTTTTTAATTGTAAGTACTAAAATCTTAAGAAGTCTCAAAGATTCCAAAAGGGGGCTCTAGAAAACAATCCAATTAACTCTTTACCGAAAAGGAATTTAAAGAAGTTATTTCGCAAAATCTATAAATCGTATAAACAGTTAGAGTTAAATAAAGAAAAAGAAACCAACTGAAAAGATGTATAATTTAAATGGTTCAGTGGTCTCGTTCAAAAATAAAATTCCTTACATTACAATGTAATAAGCAACAGAAAAAGTAAATACAACGTAGTAAACAATACGAAAAGTAAACACAACGTAGTAAACAATAAAAAAATTAAACACAACATAGTAAACAAAACAAAAATTAAACACAACGTAGTAAACAATAAAAAATTAAACGCAACGTAGTAAACAATAGAAAATTAAACACAACGTAGTAAACAATAGAAAAATAAACTCAGCATAGTAAACAATAGAAAATTAAACTCAACGTAGTAAACAATAGGAAAATTAAACTCAATGTATTCAACATTAGAAAAATTAAACTCATCGTAGTAAACAACAGAAAAATTTAAATCAAAGTGATAAGCAATAGAAAAATTAAAATCACGTTGTAAACTATAGAAAAACTAAACACAACACAGTAAACAATAGAAAACTTAAACTCAACATAGTAAACAATAGAAAAATTAAACTCATCGTAGTAAACAATAGAAAAATTAAACTCATCGTAGTAAACAATAGAAAAATTAAACTCAGCGTAGTAAACAATAGAAAAATTAAACTCATCGTAGTAAACAATAGAAAACTTAAACTCAACATAGTAAACAATAGAAAAATTAAACTCATCGTAGTAAACAATAGAAAAATTAAACTCATCGTAGTAAACAATAGAAAAATTAAACTCAGCGTAGTAAACAATAGAAAAATTAAACTCATCGTAGTAAACAATAGAAAACTTAAACTCAACATAGTAAACAATAGAAAAATTAATTTCATCGTAGAAAACTATAGACAGAATTATATCTGTTGATGTTTTGTTCTTGGTCAGCTCAGGGCCACGCTCAAGTGTTTTTATTTTTAACGTTTCTCTGTTTTCACGTAAAAGGTAATTTGTTATTTGATCTTTCATTGCTTTCTAACAATTAGACGTTATAAAATATTAAACACGGGATCGTTTGATAATCTAAACGACATATTTATGTCTATATACATTCAACGGCTTTGTTACAACAAACACTGACGTATACAACTTAGTTGGATTGGGAGATATATTAGTGTTAGTAATGTAATACTTCCATTACGCGACCTTACAGGAGTCAGATTCGGTATTCAACTAACATTTCACTAGTAGATTCATCAGTATCATTACCAAAACCTGAACTAATAGATAACTGTCACACACACAGACGGAGGTAGACAACTAACGATAAATTACGTAAGAGGAGCTCAGAAAGGATATTCAACTGACTTCATATGTCAACAGGAGATGTCTGGATAAACATACAACCGTTTACAATAATTAAATTTGATTCGCTATTGATATTACGTTAAACAATATTAGTGGAGAGTAGTTAATATTATGTGACACCAGAGGGATATTATATATGATTACAGCTATGATTTTATTACAACAATTAATGTTCGATTCAGAGCATAACTGCTTCTTTCAACTTCATGAAATTTTAAATTGCAATATAGCTCTCTTTACATTATTTTATCAGACAGCTATTCCAGTATTAATACGGGGATTATTATTCAATAATATTATTGTATGACAATTTGGTACTAAATTTAATTGTTGAATGTTTATTTTTAAGATAAACAAATTAACACATTGGTAATGAAAGGCCGTTAACAATAATAAATATAGACCTCCTTTAAGATAAACATGTTTATAAAGGACATGAAAGCTTTAATAAAGTATAAAAAATTATTAAATGCTACTACTAAAAGTATAATTCTAAATACACCTTTTAGTCACTGATACTGTTAAAAGGTGTAATAACTTATACATCTCTTAGGAAAAAATACTAATAGAAGGGTTAGCCATATAAATACAACGAAAGAACTAATTCTCTATTTAGAACAAATGTAATAATACAATCTTGTAATCTGTAATTCATGAAAACATACTTCAAAATAAACATAGACATCATAGTGTTCATGAAATGAGAAAAAATAAACAATTACAATTAGCAACAATACTGATAGTTTGATTTGTTTTACATTTGTCCGTTAGTAACAACAGTAAGGGTATGATATCTTCAGTATCTATTTAATATTAACAGTAGAGAGGTTTCATTTGTTTAGTATATGTTCATGAGTAACGATAATGAACGTTTGTTTTCTTTAATATCTGTGCCTTAGTAACAATAATGAATTTCATATGTTTACCACCTGTTAATTAGTAACAATAGGGAAGGTTTGATTTGTTTAGTATCTGTCCTATAGTTGCATTAGTGAATGCTTGATTTGTTCAGAACTAATAAATGAGTAAGATAGTGAATGTTTGATTTCTTTAGTATTTGTCAGTTACTAAGAACAGTGAAGGTTTGATATGTTTAACACCTGTCAATTAGCAACAATAGCGAAGTTTTGATTTGTTTAGTTTATATTCAATAGAAACAATAGTGAACTTTTGATTTGTTTAGTATCTGCCCGTTAGCAAAAACAAAGAAGGAGTGATTTGTTTAGTATTATGTCCGTTTCTAAGAGTAGCGAAGGTTTGATTTGTTTAGTATATATTCTTTAGTTACAATAGTGAATGTTTGACATATTTAGTATTTGTTCATTAGCAAAAGTAGTGGAGGTTTGATTTATTTAGTATCTGACCGTTAGTAACAATAGTGAAGGCTTGTTTTGTTTAATGCATGTTAATTAGTAACAACAGTGAAAGCTTAATTTGTATAGTATCTGTTAACAGTAACAACAGTGAATGCTTTATTTGTTTAGTATATGTTCAATAGCAACAAGAGCAAAAGATTAACTTGTTTAGCATAGATTCAATGTTAACAATAACGAAAGTTTGATTGTTTAGTATCTGTTCATTAGCAACAACAGCGAAGGCTTTATTGGTTTAGTAAATGTTAATTAGTAACAACAGTGAACATTTGATTTCTTTAGTCTCTATCTGTTAGAAACAATAGTGAAGGATTGATTTGTTTAGTATCTGTACTTTACAAACAATAGTGAATGTTTGATTTCTTCAGCAACTGTCAATTAGTAACAGTAATCAAAGTTTGATTTAATTAGTGCATGTCCAATAGTAACAATAATGAACGTTTGATTTGTTTAGTATCTGCCCGTTAGTAACAATAGTGATGGTTTGACTTGTTTCGAATCTGTTAGTAAAAATAGTGAAAGTCTGATTTGATTATCGCCTGTTAATAACTAACAACAGTGAAGATTTTATTTGTTTAGTATGTGTTCGTTAGTAACAATAATGAAGGTTTGATTTGTTTAGTATATCTCCGTTAGTAAGAATAGTAAAGGTTCGATCTGTTTCGTATTAAGTCCGTTACTTACAATTGTGAAAGTTTTATTTTTTTAGTATCTGTTCAATAGTAACAATAGTGAAGGCTTGATTTTTTAGCACCTGTTAATTGGTAACAATAGTAAAGGTTCAATTTGTTTAATATCTCTTTAACAGTAACAATAGTGAACGCTTTATTTGTTTGGCACCTACTCATTAGTAATAATAGAGAAGTTTTGATTTGTTTAGTATCTGTTCAATAGCAACAATATTGAAAGTTTAAATTTTTTAGTATTTGCCCGTTATTAATAGAAGTGAAGGTTTCATTTGTCTAGTACAGTGGAGCGCCATTAAGCCTCGGACCAGTAAACCGCGAAATCGCTTAAGCCGCTGTAGCAAGTCTTGTGAGCGATGTGAGCGAGGATTATCGCGGGTCACCGCTAATTTAAGAAAGTGTAAAAACGCGGCTTATGAATTTAATCCTGGCTTTATAACTTCAAGGAGATATTTAAAAAGGATTTGCTTTAATTTAGGAAATAAATAAAATATATTACAATAGAAATCGACCGTTAATCTACCTTATTCGCTCTCTATGTCAGCTTTATGGAGGCTGCCATTGTTACCGAATCACACCTCTCAATAGATTGAAGTTAATCCGCCGTAAATCCGTGAAAAAAGTGATAAATAATTAAAGTATTATTTTTAATTCGATAATCCGATATAATGTTCACGCAATGGCCCGGATGAGGCTTCTCGGCGGAGCTGTTGGCGATTTCGGTTTTTCAGTCACAAAGGTTTAAGCCGCGGTTTAGCAGGTTGACCCCCCAAATACCGCGGCTTAACGGCGCTCCACTGTATCTGTCCGTTATTAATAGAAGTGAAGGTTTCATTTGTCTAGCATCTGTCTGTTATTAATAGTAGTGAAAATTTCATTTCTTTAGTATCTGTCTGTTTGTAACAAAAATGAAAGTTACATTTCTTTAGTATATCTCGGTAAGTAAGAAAAGTGTAGTCTTGATTTGTTTAGCACCTCGTAATTAATAACAACAGTGAAAGTTTGATTTTTTTAGCACATAGTAATTAATAACAATAGTGAAGGGTTCATTTGTTTAATATCTGTCTCTTTGGTAAAATAGTAAATGCTTGATTTGTTTACCCCTAAAATTAGTAACACTAGTGATGGTTTGATTTATTTAGTATCTGTCCGTTAGTAACAATAGTGAAAGCTTGTTTTGTTTAACACATTTTAATAAGTAACAATAGTAAAGGTTTGATTTGTTTTGTATCTGTTCTTTAGCAACAACAGTGAAAACTTGATTGGTTTAATAAATGTTAATTAGTAACTAGAGTGAAGATTTGATTTGTTTTCTATCTATCCGTTAGTAAGAATAGTGAAGGCTCGGTTTGTTTAGTATCTGTACTTTACTACAAACAACAGTGAATGTTTGATTTGTTCAGCACTTGTTAGTTAGTAATAATAGTGAACGTTTGATTTGTTTAGTATCTGCCCATTAGTACTAATAGCGAAGGTTTGATTGTTTGGAATCTATCCGTTAGTAAGAATAGTGAAAGTATGATTTGTTTATCCCCTGTTATTTACTAACAATAGTAAAGGTTTGAGTTGTTTAGTATATGTTCGTTCTCAACAATAGTGAAGGCAAAATTTCTTAATATATGTCAATAGTAACAATATTAACAAATACTAAAGAATAGTGAAGACTCGTTTTGTTTAGTATTAAGTCCATTACTTACAAATATAAAAGTTTTATTTGTTCAGTTTCTGTTCAATAGTAACAACAGTGAAGGTTTGATTTGTTTCCTATGTGTTAAATAATAACAATAGTAAAGGTTTGACTTGATTAGTATCTGTCCGTTAGTAACAATAATGAAGACTTAATTGTTGACTAACTGTTAATTAGCAACAATAGTGAAAATTTGATTTGTTTAGTACATGTTAATTAGAAACATTAACGAGGTTTTATTTGTTTAGTATCTGTCCTTTAGTAACAATAGTGAAGTTTGATTTTTTTAGTATCTGTCCGTTAGTAACAATAGTAGAGGTTTTATTTGTTTAGTATCTCTCAGTTAGTAACAATAGTAAAGGATTGTTTTGTTTAACACATGTTAATTAGTAACAATAGTGAAGGCTTAATATATTTAGTATGCGTTAATAGTAACAATAGTGAATGCTTCATTTGTTTAGTATCTGTTCAATAGCAACAACAGTGAAGGATTAATTCATTTAGTACCTGTTAAATAATAATAATAGTGAAGATTTGATTTTTGAGTATCTATCCGTTAGTAACAATAGTGAAGGGTTGCTTTTCTTAGTACCTGTTAATGAATAACAGTCGTGAAAGTTTAATTTGTTTAGTTTCGGTTTGATAGCTACGACAGTGAAGGCTTGATTAGATCAGTAAATTTTAATTAGTAACAACAGTGAAGATTTAACTCATTTAGTATCTATCCATTAGTAAAAATAGCGAAGGTTTGATTTGTTTAGTATATGCTCGTTAACAACAATTGAGAAAGTTTATTTGTTTAGTATCTGTTCATTACTTACAATAGTTTAGGTTTGATTTGTTTAGTATCCGTTAATTGTTACAATAGTAAAGATTTGATTTGTTTAGTGTTTGCTCTTCAGTAAATATAGTGAAGGTTTAATTTCTTTAGCAACTTTTAATTAGTAACAATATTGAAGATTTGATTTGGTTAGTATCTGCCCGTTAGCAACAATAGTTAAGGTTTGTTTGACTTGTTTGGAATCCGTTCGCTGGTAAGAACAGTGAAGGTTTTATTTGTTTAACACCAGTTAATAACTAACAATAGTGAAGGTTTGACTTGTTTAGTATATGTTCGTTCTGAACAACAGTGAAGACTATATTTCTTTAGTATGTGTTAATAGTAACAGTATTGAATGTTTTTGTGTAATGTCTGCTCGTTAGTAATAATAGAGAAAACTTTATTTGTTTATCTCCTGTTAATTAGTAACAGTAGTAAAAGTTAGATTTTTGTAGTATCTGTTCAACAGTAACAATAGTGAAAGTTCGATTTGTTTAGAATCTGTCCGTTAGGAAAAATAGTGAATGATATATTTGTTTAGTATCGTTTCAATAGCAACAACAATGGATTTTTGATTTTTTATCAGTTCAATAGTAACAATAGTTACATTCTGATTTGTATACGTAAAAACGGCTCGTTTGGGTTGAGGAAATATTTTACGTAGAGGAGCGAACAACGTTTCGACCTTCTTCGGTCATCGTTCACAAAACCTCACATGAACCTGACGATGACCGAAGAAGGTCGAAACGTTGTTCGCTCCTCTACATAAAATATTTTCTCAACCCAAACGAGCTGTTTTTACATATATATTTCGTTCCAAGTGGGTTTTCTCGACATCACTAACTTCTGATTTGTTTAATATCTGTTCAGTAGTAACAATATTGAAGGATTTACTTGTTCATCACCTGGTAATTAGTAACACTAGTGAAGGTATGTTTTATTTAGTATCTGTCCGTCTGTTACTAACGATAGTGAAGGCTTGATTTGTTTAGCACCTGTTAATTACTAACAATAGCGAAGGTTTCATATCTTTAGTATCTGTCAATTAGTAACAATATTTGTTTAGTATCTGTTCTAAGGCAAGAACAGCGAAGGTTTTATTTATTTAGTATCTGTCCAAGGGTAACAATAGTGAATGTTTGATTTCTTTACTATTTCTCGGTTAGTAAAGATAGTGAAAGCTTGATTATATTAGCACCTGGTAATTATTAGCAATAATGAAGGTTTGATTTGTTTAGTGTCTGTTCAATAGTAACAATACTGAATGTTTGATTTATTTATTATCTGTTAGTAAGAGTAGTGATGGTTGTATTTGTTAAGAATCTGTCCGTTAGTAACAATAGTAAAGGCTTGAACTGTTTAGCACCTCTTAATTAGAAATAATAGCGATGGTTTTATTTCTTTAGTATCTGTCCGTTACTAACAATAATGAAGGCTTGATTTGTTTGTTATCTTTTATCAGTAACAATAGTGAAAGTTTGACTTCTTTACTATATGTTCGTTAGTATTAATAGTGAAGAATTGATTTGTTTGGTATCTATCTGTTAGTAAGAAAAGTGAAGGTTTGGTCTGTATAGCTCTAGTTAATTAACAACAACAGTGAAGTTTTGATTTGTTTAATATCTGTCCTAGAGTAACAACAGTGAACGTTTGATTTCTTTAGTATTTTTCGGTTAGCAACAATAGTGAAGGCTTGATTTGTTTAGTACATGTTAATTAGTAACAATAGTGTGAGTTGTATTTGTTTAGTATCTCGCCGTTAGTAGGGTGATAGTTGTATTTGTTAAGTATCTGTCCATTAGTAACAACAGTGAAGGTTTGATGTATTTAGTATCTGCCCATTAGTAACAACAGTGAAGGTTTGATGTATTTAGTATCTGCCCATTAGTAAAATCGTGAATGTTTTCTTTGTTTAGTATCTGTTTAATAGTAACAGTTGTAATGGTTTGATTGGTTTGGTGTCTGTTTAATAGTAAAAACAGTGAACGTTTATTTGTTTAGAACTAGTTAATTACTAACAATTGTGAATATTTGATTTGTTTAGTATCTCTTCGGTAGTAGCAGTAGTGAAGGCTAAATTTCTTTTGTACCTGTTATTTAGGAACAACGGTGAGGGATTAATTTGTTTAGTATCTGTCCGTTAGTAACAACAGTGAAGGTTTGATTTGTTTAGTATTATGTCTGTCACTAACAGTTGTGAAAGTTTGAGTTGTTAAGTATCTTTATATGCAAAAACGACTCGTTTACTCAGCCCAAACGAGCCGTTTTTGCATATAAATTTCTCAACAAGTGGGTTTCTCGTCATCACAGTTGTTAAGTATCTGTTAATTATTAACAATAGCGAAGGTTTGACTTGATTAGTGTCTTATCAGTAGTAACAATAGCGAAAGCTCAATTTCTTTATGAACTGTTAAGTAGTTAATATCTGTTCAATAATTACAATAGTGAATGTTTGATATGTTTAGTATTTGTTAATAGTAGCAATAGTGAAGGTTTTACTTGTGTAGTGTCTGTTCAGTAGCAACTATAGTGAATGTTTAGTTTATTTACTATTTCTTCGATAGTAAGAATAGTGTCGGCTTGATTTGTTTAGCACCTGGTAATTACTAACAATAGTGAAGGTTTGGTTTGTTTAGCGGCTGTTAATTAGTAACAAAGGTGAAGGTTTGATTTGTTTAGTATCTGTACGTTAGTAACAATAGTGAAGGTTTGATTTGTTTAACACCTATTAATTAGTAATAATAATGAAGGTTTGATTTGTTTAACACTTATTAATTGGTAACAATAGTGAAAGTTTGATTTGTTTATTATCTGTTGGATAGTAACTGTAGTATAGGACTGATTTGTTTAATATTTGTTAATAGTAACAATGGTGAATGTTTTATTTGTGTAGTGTCTGTTCAGTAGCAACTATAGTGAATGTTTCATTTATTTACTATCTCTTCGATAGTAAGAATAGTGTAGGCTTGCTTTGTTTAGCACCTTGTAATTACTTTATTTATTCAGTATCTGTCCCTTAGTAACAATAGTGAAGGTTTGATTTGTTTAGCACCTGTTAATTTGTAAAAATAGTGAAGGTTTTATTTGTTTAGCACCTGTTAATTAGTGACAATAGTGAAGGTTTGATTTCTTTACTATCTGTTCAATAGTAAAAATAGTGAAGGATTGATTTGTTTAGCACCTGTTAATTAGTAACAATAGTGAAGGTTTGATTTCTTTACTATCTGTTCAATAGTAAAAATAGTGAAGGATTGATTTGTTTAGCACCTGTTAAGTTGTAAAAATATTGAAGGTTTGATTTGTTTAGTGTATGTTCATTCTCAACAATAGTGGAGGTCTGTTTTGTTTAGTGTATATTCATTCTCAACAATAGTGGAGGTCTGTTTTGTTTAGTATCTGTTGATAGTAACAACAGTGAAGGTTTCATTTGTTTAGCACCTATTAATTAGTAACAATAGTGAAGGCTTGATTTGTTTAGTATCTGTTAATAGTAACAATAGAGAAGGTTTGATTTGTTTAGTATCTGTTAATTAGTAAGAATAGTGAAGGTTTGAATTGTTTAGTACCTGTCTATTGAGATATAAGTAATAAACATTAATATTTAGCTCTTTATATAGATACAAGTAACAGACACTAATATTTAGTTCTGTATATAACTTCAAGTAAGATACACTAATATGTACCTCTGTATACAGCTACAAGTAACAGACATTAATATTTAGATCTGGATACAACTACAAGTATCATACACTAATATTTTGTGACAGACATCAGTGTTTAGTTCTGTATATAGCTACAAATAACAAACGCTGATATTTAGTTCTGAATACAGGTACAAGTGAGAGACATTAATATTTAGCTCTGTATACAGCTACAAGTGACAGACACTAATATTTAGTTCTGTATACCGCTAGACGTAACAGACACTAACATTTAGTTTTGTATACAGGTACAAGTAGCAGACACTAATATTTAGCTCCAAGTAATAAACACTAACAATTTGTAACTTTGTAGTTAAATGACTGAGAATCTATATTTCCAGAGGTGTGGTCTGTTTTCGTTGTCATTTTAGGTTTAGTTTGGTACACAGCTGTCATAAAATGACATAAAAGTTAAGACACAGTTGAAATAAAGTTACTCAAACTTAGTTAATGTTGTTGTTTTAGCTAACATTTAATGATATCGATTCAGTTTACGGACAACATTAAGTGAGATAAGCTGATACTTGATCCGGTTTTCATCCAACTTTTATATTATCTTTGATAGTTATGGCCTGTCGTCAGTTGTAACGATTTAAAATGAAATGTCTCCGCTGTGCTACTGAGTTCGAAGTCTCCCATAAGGATAAAACTGCCACATTACTCCAAATTACTTTTACAGTTACCCCAGGAATGGATTCCCTGTTTGAAGAAAGGGTACATGTTTCATCTCTTGTTATATTCTAGTTCAATTACTATGGAAACCAGCAACTAGTTCCCTATTATACTTTTCGTTTTATTTACCACTCCCTCTCTCGTTAACCCGAACAAATAAGAATAAGGGCTATGCCGGAACTTTCAATCTTCCGGGTCTCACATATTCATGTACTTGTTTTAGTAATACAAAACAAGGTCATGTTCTTCACCAGAATCTCCCCTTTTGTTAAAGTTACTTTAATAATAGAAAACTAGAACCTATTTCACACCATAATCTCTGATTTTGTTTGGTTATTTTAATTATAGAGAAGAAGAACCTGTTTCACACCAGAACCTCATCTCTTGTTATGGATATCTTAATGATAGAAAACATGGACCCCTTCACACCAGTTTCACATATTGTTACAGTTCTCTTAATAACAGAATACAAGAAACTGTTTCACACCAGTTTCACTTTATGTTATAGTTATCTTAATAATAGAAAACAAGGACCCATTTCACACAATTATCTCACTTTGTTGTACAGTTATCTTAACAATAGAAAACCATAACCTCCTTCACACCAGTTTAACTTTATGTTATAGTTATCTTAATAATAGGAAACAAGGACCCATTTAACACAAAAATCTAACTTTCTATTATAGTTATCTTAACAGTAGAAAAGAAGGACCACTTTCACACCAGAGTCTCGCATTTTGTTATAGGTGTATTAATAATACAAAACATAGACCTCTTTCACACCAGAGACTCACCTTTTGTTATAGGTATCATAACAATAAAAAACAAGGACCTGCTTTTCGCCAGAGTTTCACTTTTGTTATGGTTATTTTAATAATAGGAAACAAGGGCCTCTTTCACGCAAGTCTCACAGTTTGTTATAGATATCTTAAAAATAGAAAATAAGGACCTGTTTCACACCAAAGTCTCAGATTTTGTTATAGTTATCTTACTAATAGGAAAAAAAAACATCCTTCACATCAGTCTCATCTTTTGTTATAGTTATCTTAATAGTAGTAAATAAGGATCTGTTTAACATAAGTTTCACTTTATGTTATAGTTATCTTAATAATAAAAAACAAGGTCCCATTTCACACCAGCGCCTCACCTTTTGTTATAGTTATCTTTATCTTAATAATAGGAAACATGAACCTTCTTCACACTAGTTTCACCTTTAGTTATAGTTATCTTAATAATAGAAAACAAGGACTTTTTTTACACCATATTCTCACTTTTTGTTGCAGTTGTCTTAATAAAAGAAAACAAGGACCTCTTCACACCATCATCTCCGATTTTGTTATGGTTATTTTAATAATAGAAAAAACCAGGACCTGTTTCACACCGGAACCTTATCTCTTGTTATAGTTATGTTAATAATAGAAAAAAAACTTCCTTCACACCAGAATCTCTCTTTCCGTTATAGTTATCTTAATTATAGAAAATAAGGACCTGTGTCACACCAGAGTTTCACATTTTGTTATAGTTGTCTTAATAATAGAAAACAAATAACCTATTTCACTTCATTTTCACACTTTTTGTTATACATATTTTTATAATAGATAACAAGGACTTCTTTCACACCAGAGTCTCACCTCTTCTTATAGTTAACTTAATAATAGAAAACGAGGACCTGTTTCACGCTAGAGTTTATCTTTTTGTTATGTTCATTTTAATAATACAATACAATGACCTCTTTCACAACCAGAGTCTCGTATTTTGTTATCATTATCTTAATAATAGAAAATAAGGACCTGTTTTGCACCAGTTTCATTTTTTGTTATAGTTATCTTTATAAATGAAAACAAGGACCCATTTCACACCAGAGTCTCGCATTTTGTTATAGATATCTTAGTAATAGAAAATAAGGACCTCTTTCACACTAAAGTCTCACATTTTGTTATAGTTATCGTAATAACAGAAAACAACAACCTGTTTCACACCAGAGCCTCACTTTTTGTTATAGTTATTTTTATAATAGAAAATAAGGACCTATTTCACACCATAATATCACTTCTTGTTGCAATTGTCTTATAAAAGAAAATAAGGACATGTTTCACACCATTACTTCAATTTTTGATATGATTATTTTAATAATAGAAAGCAAGGACCTGTTTCAAACCAGAACATTATCTCTTGTTATACTTATCTTAATCATAGGAAAAACCTCCTTCACATCTGTCTCACCTTTTGTTATACTTATCTTAAAAATAGAAAGCAATGACATGTTTCACTCCAGAGTCTCACTTATTGTTATAGTTATTTTAATTATAGATAATGGGGACCTATTACACAGCAGAGTCAAACATTTTGTTGTAGTTGTCTTAATAATAGAAAACAAGGACCTTTCTCACATCACTATCTCACTTTTTGTTATACTTATCTTAATAATAGGTAACAATGACCTCTTTCACAGCAGAACCTAATCGCTTGTTATAATTATCTTAATGATAGAAAACATGGAGCTGTTTCACACCCGAATCTCACTTTTTGTTATACTTATTTTAATAATAGAAAAGAAGGACTTGTTCCACTCCAGAGTCTCACATTTTGTTATAGTTATTTTAATAATAGAAAATAAGGACCTCTTAAACACCATAATATCACTTTTTGTTGCAATTGTCTTATAATCGAAAAGAAGGACATGTTTCAAACCAGAACCTTATCTCTTGTTACAGTTATCTTAATGATAGAAAACAAGGTCCTGTTTCACACCCGAATATCACTTTTTGTTATACTTATCTTAATAATAGGAAACAAAGACTTGTTTCACACCAGAGTCTCACCTTTAGTAATAGTTATTTTAATTATAGAGAACAAGGACCTATTTCATATCACAACCTCATCTCTTGTTACAGTTTTCTTAATAATAAAAAAGGACCTCTTTCAGACAAGTGTCACATTTTGTTATAGTTATCTTAATAGTAGTAAATAAAAATATGTTTCACATCAGTTTCACTTTATGTTATCTTTATCTTAATAATAGAAACAAGGACATGTTTCACACTATTACCTTATCTTTTGTTATAGTTGTCTTAATAATAGAAAACAAGGACATGTTTCACGCTAGAGTTTCACTTTTTGTTATGTTCATTTTAATAATACAAAACAAGTACCAGTTTCACACCAGTCTCCCTTTTTATTACAGTTATCTTAAAAAAAGAAAACAAGGACCTTTTTCACTACAAAGTCTCAGATTTTGTTATAGTTATCGTAATAACAGAAAACAAGGATCTGTTTCACTCAAGTGTCTCACTTTTTGTTATAGTTGTTTTTATAATAGAAAATAAAGACCTATTTCACTCTATAATATCATTTGTGTTGCAATTTTCTTACGATAGAAAACAAGGACATGTTTCACACCATTACCTCACTTTTTGTTATGATTATTTTAATAATAGAAAACAAGGACCTGTTTCAAACCAGAACCTGATCTCTTGTTATAGTTATCTTAATAAAAGGAAAAAAAAACCTCCTTCACATCAATCTCACCTTTAGTTATAGTAATCTTAATAATAGAAAACAAGGACCTCTTTCACACCATTATCTCCGATTTTGTTATGGTTATTTTAATAATAGAAAAAACAACAAGGACCTGTTTCACACCGGAACCTTATCTCTCGTTATAGTTATGTTAATAATAGAAAACAAGGACCTGTTTCACGCTAGAGTTTCACTGTTTGTAATGTTCATTTTAATAATACAAAACAATGACCTCTTTCACACCAGAGTCTCGCATTTTGTTATAGTTATCTTAGTAATAAAAAATAAGGACCTGTTTTATACCAGTTTCATATTTTGTTATAGTTATCTTAATAATAGAAAACAGGAACCCATTTCACACAATAGTCTCACATTTTGTTATAATTGTCTTAATAATAGAAAACAAGGACCTGTTTCACACCAGAGTCTCACATTTTCTTATAGTTTTCTTAATAATAGAAAACAAGGAACTCTTTCTCGCCATATTTTTATTTTTTGTTAGGGTTAATTTAATAATAGAATACAAGTACCTGTTTCACACAAGTCTCACATTTTGTTATAGTTATCTTAATAATAGAAAACAAGGACCTGTTTCACACCAGAGTCTAACTTTTTGTTACAGTTATCTTAATAATAGAAATCAAGGACCCATTTCACAGAATAATCACACTTTGTGTTGTAGGTATCTCAATAATAGAAAACAAGGACTTGTTTCACACCAGTCTCACATTTTTTATTGTTGTCTTAATAATTGCATACAATAACCTGTTTGAAACCACAGTTTTACCTTTTGTTATAGTTATCTTAATAATTGAATACAAGGTCCTGTTGGAAACCAGAGTTTCACCTTTTGTTATAGTTATCTTAATAATAGAAAAGAAGGACCTGTTTGAAACCAGAGTTTCACCTTTTGTTCACTTCCTTAATACACACGAATGTAATACTTCCATCGTGAATTTCTGTATATATCTTTATGTGATTCTGAGTTTCATTACCAGGTTTTGTTAATTGGACTTACTTTGAGTTTCATTACCAGGTTTTGTTCTAACATTTGTGAAAAGAATTTTTCACTATTTAGAGAGAGTTTTGATAAACTTTAAAATAAAGGGAACGGTTGAGAAAATAGATTATTTCAGAGTTTTAATATTTATGTGTTAAAATGAATAAAAACACTAACTCTATCGTTTCTGTAACCAGAATGTGTTATTTTAGACTCCAGGCTAGCTCGCACTCAAATAATAACAAATAATCTTATATTTTAACATATTTTTGTGTGAAAGGTCCGAGATAAAATAAAAAAAAATATTCTTTCTTTATCTCAGTCAATCCTGAAAAGTAGAATCCTTCAATCGCAGATTAAAAATATACCTTGTTTAACGTGTTGTTTTATATGCGTCAATCGAACGCAACGAATGTATCTTCATACCGACTGGGTATTGTCTCTTGACTGTAGGTGGAATGTACAAACTTAACGAATGTATCTTCCTTCATACCGACTGGCTATTGTCTCTTGACTGTAGGTGGAATGTACAAACTTAACGAATGTATCTTCCTTCATACCGACTGGCTATTGTCTCTTGACTGTAGGTGGAATGTACAAACTTAACGAATGTATCTTCATACCGACTGGCTATTGTCTCTTGACTGTAGGTGGAATGTACAAACTTAACGAATGTATCTTCATACCGACTGGCTATTGTCTCTTGACTGTAGGTGGAATGTACAAACTTAACGAATGTATCTTCATACCGACTGGGTATTGTCTCTTGACTGTAGGTGGAATGTACAAACTTAACAAATGTATCTTCATACCGACTGGCTATTGTCTCTTGACTGTAGGTGGAATGTACAAACTTAACAAATGTATCTTCATACCGACTGGCTATTGTCTCTTGACTGTAGGTGGAATGTACAAACTTAACGAATGTATCTTCCTTCATACCGACTGGCTATTGTCTCTTGACTGTAGGTGGAATGTACAAACTTAACGAATGTATCTTCATACCGACTGGCTATTGTCTCTTGACTGTAGGTGGAATGTACAAACTTAACGAATGTATCTTCATACCGACTGGCTATTGTCTCTTGACTGTAGGTGGAATGTACAAACTTAACAAATGTATCTTCATACCGACTGGCTATTGTCTCTTGACTGTAGGTGGAATGTACAAACTTAACAAATGTATCTTCATACCGACTGGCTATTGTCTCTTGACTGTAGGTGGAATGTACAAACTTAACAAATGTATCTTCATACCGACTGGGTATTGTCTCTTGACTGTAGGTGGAATGTACAAACTTAACGAATGTATCTTCATACCGACTGGCTATTGTCTCTTGACTGTAGGTGGAATGTACAAACTTAACGAATGTATCTTCCTTCATACCGACTGGCTATTGTCTCTTGACTGTAGGTGGAATGTACAAACTTAACGAATGTATCTTCATACCGACTGGCTATTGTCTCTTGACTGTAGGTGGAATGTACAAACTTAACAAATGTATCTTCATACCGACTGGCTATTGTCTCTTGACTGTAGGTGGAATGTACAAACTTAACAAATGTATCTTCATACCGACTGGCTATTGTCTCTTGACTGTAGGTGGAATGTACAAACTTAACGAATGTACCTTCATACCGACTGGCTATTGTCTCTTGACTGTAGGTGGAATGTACAAACTTAACAAATGTATCTTCATACCGACTGGCTATTGTCTCTTGACTGTAGGTGGAATGTACAAACTTAACGAATGTATCTTCATACCGACTGGCTATTGTCTCTTGACTGTAGGTGGAATGTACAAACTTAACAAATGTATCTTCATACCGACTGGCTATTGTCTCTTGACTGTAGGTGGAATGTACAAACTTAACGAATGTATCTTCATACCGACTGGCTATTGTCTCTTGACTGTAGGTGGAATGTACAAACTTAACAAATGTATCTTCATACCGACTGGCTATTGTCTCTTGACTGTAGGTGGAATGTACAAACTTAACGAATGTATCTTCATACCGACTGGCTATTGTCTCTTGACTGTAGGTGGAATGTACAAACTTAACGAATGTATCTTCATACCGACTGGCTATTGTCTCTTGACTGTAGGTGGAATGTACAAACTTAACAAATGTATCTTCATACCGACTGGCTATTGTCTCTTGACTGTAGGTGGAATGTACAAACTTAACAAATGTATCTTCATACCGACTGGCTATTGTCTCTTGACTGTAGGTGGAATGTACAAACTTAACGAATGTACCTTCATACCGACTGGCTATTGTCTCTTGACTGTAGGTGGAATGTACAAACTTAACAAATGTATCTTCATACCGACTGGCTATTGTCTCTTGACTGTAGGTGGAATGTACAAACTTAACGAATGTATCTTCATACCGACTGGCTATTGTCTCTTGACTGTAGGTGGAATGTACAAACTAAACAAATGTATCTTCATACCGACTGGCTATTGTCTCTTGACTGTAGGTGGAATGTACAAACTTAACGAATGTATCTTCATACCGACTGGCTATTGTCTCTTGACTGTAGGTGGAATGTACAAACTTAACGAATGTATCTTCATACCGACTGGCTATTGTCTCTTGACTGTAGGTGGAATGTACAAACTTAACGAATGTATCTTCATACCGACTGGCTATTGTCTCTTGACTGTAGGTGGAATGTACAAACTTAACAAATGTATCTTCCTTCATACCGACTGGCTATTGTCTCTTGACTGTAGGTGGAATGTACAAACTTAACGAATGTACCTTCATACCGACTGGCTATTGTCTCTTGACTGTAGGTGGAATGTGCAAACTTAACAAATGTATCTTCATACCGACTGGCTATTGTCTCTTGACTGTAGGTGGAATGTACAAACTTAACGAATGTACCTTCATACCGACTGGCTATTGTCTCTTGACTGTAGGTGCAATGTACAAACTTAACGAATGTACCTTCATACCGACTGGCTATTGTCTCTTGACTGTAGGTGGAATGTACAAACTTAACAAATGTATCTTCATACCGACTGGCTATTGTCTCTTGACTGTAGGTGGAATGTACAAACTTAACGAATGTACCTTCATACCGACTGGCTATTGTCTCTTGACTGTAGGTGGAATGTACAAACTTAACGAATGTACCTTCATACCGACTGGCTATTGTCTCTTGACTGTAGGTGGAATGTACAAACTTAACAAATGTATCTTCATACCGACTGGCTATTGTCTCTTGACTGTAGGTGGAATGTACAAACTTAACGAATGTACCTTCATACCGACTGGCTATTGTCTCTTGACTGTAGGTGGAATGTACAAACTTAACGAATGTATCTTCCTTCATACCGACTGGCTATTGTCTCTTGACTGTAGGTGGAATGTACAAACTTAACGAATGTATCTTCATACCGACTGGCTATTGTCTCTTGACTGTAGGTGGAATGTACAAACTTAACAAATGTATCTTCATACCGACTGGCTATTGTCTCTTGACTGTAGGTGGAATGTACAAACTTAACGAATGTATCTTCATACCGACTGGCTATTGTCTCTTGACTGTAGGTGGAATGTACAAACTTAACGAATGTATCTTCATACCGACTGGCTATTGTCTCTTGACTGTAGGTGGAATGTACAAACTTAACGAATGTACCTTCATACCGACTGGCTATTGTCTCTTGACTGTAGGTGGAATGTACAAACTTAACAAATGTATCTTCATACCGACTGGCTATTGTCTCTTGACTGTAGGTGGAATGTACAAACTTAACGAATGTATCTTCATACCGACTGGGTATTGTCTCTTGACTGTAGGTGGAATGTACAAACTTAACGAATGTACCTTCATACCGACTGGGTATTGTCTCTTGACTGTAGGTGGAATGTACAAACTTAACAAATGTATCTTCCTTCATACCGACTGGCTATTGTCTCTTGACTGTAGGTGGAATGTACAAACTTAACGAATGTACCTTCATACCGACTGGCTATTGTCTCTTGACTGTAGGTGGAATGTACAAACTTAACAAATGTATCTTCATACCGACTGGCTATTGTCTCTTGACTGTAGGTGGAATGTACAAACTTAACAAATGTATCTTCATACCGACTGGGTATTGTCTCTTGACTGTAGGTGGAATGTACAAGTTTGAAAATCATGTTTTTTTCTGTCAAATGTCACTTCGTTTCAGTTTCATAAATAATCTAAAATTAACACTTAACTCTGGTCTTTGGTTTTTGTAAACTTTAAACTGAAATGTTGATAAAGGAAAGTAAGAGACTTGTACTTCAACAGCGCCTCAACTAACTAGTTTTTAGAAAGTTGTGAACATGCAATAGAAAATAAACCAACTACAAACACATATTTACTTTTAAATAACAGAACTGAGTTTATTTAATGATCGTTTATTAAACATCAAACGTACAAACAATACACGCGTCATGCGGAATCTAATGTTGCATAGATGATCCGTCTATTATTTAACTAACGGAGGTTTTCCACCATCGTGTGAATTTTTCCATAATAAGCATAATTATCTCCGTGAGTCAGTGAATTAAACCCTTCTGGTGTCTTGTGAGCACACACACATATTTAAATGTACAGAAAAAGATCCGATATTACTTAATAACAATTTATGTCCTTTATTGAAGAAACAAACACTCCATTTTTTATAGTCTCATCTATATATATATATATATTCATCAACCAAAAAGAAAATAACCACGAAACAGGTTCCTAGCGAATTATTTATCGTAGAAATTCGGTCCCTCGATTTTTCCAAAGTAATTCACACTATGTTTTGAGAAATTTAAAACGACACAAACGTTTTATTCACCAAGTTCTACAAAACTCACTTTCCTTACTGCACTCGAGCACCGACATGTTCCGCGAGTTCCTCATCAGTTTATCCAGGTTTTCCATAACAACTGAGTTGTGTGGATCCAAAGACTGGGCCAACTTGTAGTGTTTAAGTGCTTGTAAGTACCTACCCTGTATGTAAAACAAAGGTTATTTCGTTACACGAGCGAAAAATAAATAGCCGTTTATTTAGTAACACGTTCTCACACGTGTGTTAAAACAGATAATTTAAAAAATAGTTTTATATAATAAGGTAAGAAACCTGTTTCTGTTCTTTCTATTCTATATTTCTCTTGCTAAGCGAAACGCTACGATATGGGTATCGAAATTCGTATTCTAGCGCATAACTTCAAAGACTTTTATTTAAGTCACCGTAAGACATTTAAAAGAGACTAAACGGGAAATACGACATTCTATTGATGTAAATCTAAATTCATACATGGAAATAAAAGTTTAAACAAACTAATGAGTATTTTCTTATAGCAAAGCCACATCGAGCTACCTGCTGAGCTCACCGAGGAGAATCGAACCCCTGATTTTAGCGTTGTAAATACTTAAACTTACCGCTGTACTAGCGAAGGAGTGAACAACAAGCTAATGAAGCTAGAATTGAAATAAGTTAAGAACATGGGTATATTAAAAGAAACTATTAGAACAATATTATTACAAATAATTTATATTGTAAATCAATACACCAGAACACTACTACACTGAATCGTTAGTATGAATATCTGTCTCATGAAATCAATACACCAGAATACTACTACACTGAATCGTCAGTATGAATATCTGTCTCATGAAATCAATACACCAGAACACTACTACACTGAATCGTCAGTATGAATATCTATCTCATGAAATCAATACACCAGAACACTACTACACTGAATCGTCAGTATGAATATCTATCTCATGAAATCAATACACCAGAACACTACTACACTGAATCGTCAGTATGAATATCTATCTCATGAAATCAATACACCAGTACACTACTACACTGAATAGTTAGTATAAATATCTATCTCATGAAATCAATACACCAGAACACTACTACACTGAATAGTTATTATGAATATCTATCTCATGAAATCAATACACCAGAACACTACTACACTGAATCGTCAGTATGAATATCTGTCTCATGAAATCAATACACCAGAACAGTACTACACTGAATCGTCAGTATGAATATCTGTCTCATGAAATCAATACACCAGAACACTACTACACTGAATCGTCAGTATGAATATCTATCTCATGAAATCAATACACCAGAACACTACTACACTGAATCGTCAGTATGAATATCTATCTCATGAAATCAATACACCAGAACACTACTACACTGAATCGTCAGTATGAATATCTGTCTCATGAAATCAATACACCAGAACAGTACTACACTGAATCGTCAGTATGAATATCTGTCTCATGAAATCAATATACCAGAACACTACTACACTGAATAGTTAGTATGAATATCTGTCTCATGAAATCAATACACCAGAACACTACTACACTGAATAGTTAGTATGAATATCTATCTCATGAAATCAATATACCAGAACACTACTACACTGAATCGTCAGTATGAATATCTATCTCATGAAATCAATACACCAGAACACTACTACACTGAATCGTCAGTATGAATATCTATCTCATGAAATCAATACACCAGAACACTACTACACTGAATAGTTAGTATGAATATCTATCTCATGAAATCAATACACCAGAACACTACTACACTGAATAGTTATTATGAATATCTGTCTCATAAAATCAATACACCAGAACACTACTACACTGAATAGTTATTATGAATATCTATCTCATGAAATCAATACACCAGAACACTACTACACTGAATAGTTAATATGAATATCTATCTCATGAAATCAATACACCAGAACACTACTACACTGAATAGTTAATATGAATATCTATCTCATGAAATCAATACACCAGAACACTACTACACTGAATAGTTAGTATGAATATCTATCTCATGAAATCAATACACCAGAACACTACTACACTGAATAGTTATTATGAATATCTGTCTCATCAAATCAATACACCAGAACACTACTACACTGAATAGTTATTATGAATATCTATCTCATGAAATCAATACACCAGAACACTACTACACTGAATAGTTAATATGAATATCTATCTCATGAAATCAATACACCAGAACACTACTACACTGAGTAGTTATTATGAATATCTATCTCATGAAATCAATACACCAGAACACTACTACACTGAATAGTTATTATGAATATCTGTCTCATGAAATCAATAGACCAGAACACTACTACACTGAATCGTCAGTATGAATATCTGTCTCATGAAATCAATAGACCAGAACACTACTACACTGAATAGTTATTATGAATATCTATCTCATGAAATCAATACACCAGAACACTACTACACTGAATAGTTATTATGAATATCTATCTCATGAAATCAATACACCAGAACACTACTACACTGAATCGTCAGTATGAATATCTATCTCATGAAATCAATACACCAGAACACTACTACACTGAATCGTCAGTATGAATATCTATCTCATGAAATCAATACACCAGAACACTACTACACTGAATCGTCAGTATGAATATCTGTCTCATGAAATCAATACACCAGAACAGTACTACACTGAATCGTCAGTATGAATATCTGTCTCATGAAATCAATATACTAGAACACTACTACACTGAATAGTTAGTATGAATATCTGTCTCATGAAATCAATACACCAGAACACTACTACACTGAATAGTTAGTATGAATATCTATCTCATGATATCAATATACCAGAACACTACTACACTGAATCGTCAGTATGAATATCTATCTCATGAAATCAATACACCAGAACACTACTACACTGAATCGTCAGTATGAATATCTATCTCATGAAATCAATACACCAGAACACTACTACACTGAATAGTTAGTATGAATATCTATCTCATGAAATCAATACACCAGAACACTACTACACTGAATAGTTATTATGAATATCTGTCTCATAAAATCAATACACCAGAACACTACTACACTGAATAGTTATTATGAATATCTATCTCATGAAATCAATACACCAGAACACTACTACACTGAATAGTTAATATGAATATCTATCTCATGAAATCAATACACCAGAACACTACTACACTGAATAGTTATTATGAATATCTATCTCATGAAATCAATACACCAGAACACTACTACACTGAATAGTTATTATGAATATCTATCTCATGAAATCAATACACCAGAACACTACTACACTGAATAGTTATTATGAATATCTGTCTCATGAAATCAATAGACCAGAACACTACTACACTGAATAGTTATTATGAATATCTATCTCATGAAATCAATACACCAGAACACTACTACACTGAATAGTTATTATGAATATCTATCTCATGAAATCAATACACCAGAACACTACTACACTGAATAGTTATTATGAATATCTATCTCATGAAATCAATACACCAGAACACTACTACACTGAATCGTCAGTATGAATATCTGTCTCATGAAATCAATAGACCAGAACACTACTACACTGAATAGTTATTATGAATATCTATCTCATGAAATCAATACACCAGAACACTACTACACTGAATAGTTATTATGAATATCTATCTCATGAAATCAATACACCAGAACACTACTACACTGAATAGTTATTATGAATATCTATCTCATGAAATCAATACACCAGAACACTACTACACTGAATCGTCAGTATGAATATCTGTCTCATGAAATCAATAGACCAGAACACTACTACACTGAATAGTTATTATGAATATCTATCTCATGAAATCAATACACCAGAACACTACTACACTGAATAGTTATTATGAATATCTATCTCATGAAATCAATACACCAGAACACTACTACACTGAATAGTTATTATGAATATCTATCTCATGAAATCAATACACCAGAACACTACTACACTGAATCGTCAGTATGAATATCTGTCTCATGAAATCAATAGACCAGAACACTACTACACTGAATAGTTATTATGAATATCTATCTCATGAAATCAATACACCAGAACACTACTACACTGAATAGTTATTATGAATATCTATCTCATGAAATCAATACACCAGAACACTACTACACTGAATAGTTATTATGAATATCTATCTCATGAAATCAATAGACCAGAAGACTACTACACTGAATAGTTATTATGAATATCTATCTCATGAAATCAATAGACCAGAACACTACTACACTGAATAGTTAGTATGAATATCTATCTCATGAAATCAATACACCAGAACACTACTACACTGAATAGTTATTATGAATATCTATCTCATGAAATCAATAGACCAGAACACTACTACACTGAATAGTTATTATGAATATCTATCTCATGAAATCAATAGACCAGAACACTACTACACTGAATCGTCAGTATGAATATCTGTCTCATGAAATCAATAGACCAGAACACTACTACACTGAATAGTTATTATGAATATCTATCTCATGAAATCAATATACCAGAACACTACTACACTGAATAGTTAGTAAGAATATCTATCTCATGAAATCAATACACCAGAACACTACTACACTGAATTGTTATTATGAATATCTATCTCATGAAATCAATACACCAGAACACTACTACACTGAATAGTTAGTAAGAATATCTATCTCATGAAATCAATACACCAGAACACTACTACACTGAATCGTCAGTATGAATATCTGTCTCATGAAATCAATAGACCAGAACACTACTACACTGAATAGTTATTATGAATATCTATCTCATGAAATCAATACACCAGAACACTACTACACTGAATAGTTATTATGAATATCTATCTCATGAAATCAATACACCAGAACACTACTACACTGAATAGTTATTATGAATATCTATCTCATGAAATCAATACACCAGAAGACTACTACACTGAATAGTTATTATGAATATCTATCTCATGAAATCAATAGACCAGAACACTACTACACTGAATAGTTAGTATGAATATCTATCTCATGAAATCAATACACCAGAACACTACTACACTGAATAGTTATTATGAATATCTATCTCATGAAATCAATAGACCAGAACACTACTACACTGAATAGTTATTATGAATATCTATCTCATGAAATCAATAGACCAGAACACTACTACACTGAATAGTTATTATGAATATCTATCTCATGAAATCAATATACCAGAACACTACTACACTGAATAGTTAGTAAGAATATCTATCTCATGAAATCAATACACCAGAACACTACTACACTGAATTGTTATTATGAATATCTATCTCATGAAATCAATACACCAGAACACTACTACACTGAATAGTTAGTAAGAATATCTATCTCATGAAATCAATACACCAGAACACTACTACACTGAATCGTCAGTATGAATATCTGTCTCATGAAATCAATAGACCAGAACACTACTACACTGAATAGTTATTATGAATATCTATCTCATGAAATCAATATACCAGAACACTACTACACTGAATAGTTAGTAAGAATATCTATCTCATGAAATCAATACACCAGAACACTACTACACTGAATAGTTATTATGAATATCTATCTCATGAAATCAATACACCAGAACACTACTACACTGAATCGTTAGTATGAATATCTGTCTCATGAAATCAATACACCAGAACACTACTACACTGAATAGTTATTATGAATATCTATCTCATGAAATCAATACACCAGAACACTACTACACTGAATCGTTAGTTATATATTTCCGTTGTTAACAAATATTTCACGACAATTTATGAAGTTCTGCTAAATGTACGATATTAAATAAGTAAAGGAAATATAGAAATATGTTAGACATTATTACAAACAACGAGAAGAAACGAATGTAGCTATAGAGAAAATATAAAACATTTGTAAATATGTTAGACATTATTACAAACAACGAGAAGAAACGAATGTATGTATAGAGAAAATATAAAACATTTGTAAATGTGAAGATTCATAAACACAAACCTGTTAATAATAAAATCTAGTTAGATCTTTATTTAATGAAATCAAAACATAGTATATCCAGTCAGAATAAGTAATGTTCCACTGTTTAACTGAAATCTTACTTTAACTTAACACTGTTCCTTTACCGGTAAAATATGACAACAACAAACAATATAAAGAATGAATCAAAATTCAGAAAAGCAAACTTTTTAATACATTAACTATTATTACAAAGTTAATTGTATCATACATTTTAACTCCACCTGGGCGTACCGTGTACTGATACCTCAATATAAATTGTTGATCTATTTTTACTTGCAATGACTGATGAGGTATTCGGATTAAACAAAAACCTCACCTCCAGATGATGAACTACTCCAAGGTTTAGGTGGGCGTGGCTGATACCCGAATCAAGACGAATGGCCATTTCGTAACTCTGCAAATGACAGGAACGTTAGAAAACTGAATCAGAAAATTAGATCATCTGTTCTCCAAAGAAAACAGAGTTGTAGAGCATGCATGCTCAGGACCACTTCTTTTATAAATATAAAAAAATAACACATGTCTTAACAATTATCCATTCTATAACGAAAACAAAAAGACAGTATCTGCTTATAATAATCTGGTGTCTCGAGCAAAGAGAATGGCAGTATGTATTTACAATAATCTGTAATCTAAAGAAAACAGAATAACAAAATGTGTTTACAATAATCTACTATCTTAACTAAACACAATGACAAGATGTGTTTACAATAATCTGTAATCTAAAGAAAACACAATGACAAAATGTGTTTACAATAATTTATTATCTAAAGAAAACACAATGACAAGATGTGTTTACAATAATCTGTAATCTAAAGAAAACACAATGACAAGATGTGTTTACAATAATCTGTAATCTAAAGAAAACAGAATAATAAGATGTGTTTACAATAATCTGTAATCCAAAGAAAACAGAATAACAAGATGTGTTTACAATAATCTGTAATCTAAAGAAAACAGAATAACAAGATGTGTTTACAATAATTTATTCAATAATCTAAAAACAATGATAAGATGTGTTTTCAATAATCTTGTAAGTTTCATATAGAAATTGACAACGTGAAGGAATTGGTACGATGTCATCTTAAGGTAATAAAGTTTAGTTTTCTAGCTGTAGTTTTCTAAAGCTGTTTTAGATACAATATATATAACTGGTTAATAAGATGAAAAAGGTACTAAACGTTTACTTATAGATCAATAAAAACTTCAACAATTGTTTAACGGAACTGCTGCTACGTGAGATATATGTTCATGCACTTCCGTAACGTACCTCATGTAGCAATGAAGAACTTCTACGAATATCCTAACCCAGTGTAAGATAATTCATCATTTCAAAGTATACTGTCAGTATATTAATGTATGGATAATATAATGGATATCTCAGAGTAATGTGTGGTACTCTCTCGACGTATACTTAACGTTGTAGAATACTAGTATACTTAACGTTGTAGAATACTAGTATACTTAAAGTTGTAGAATACTAGTATACTTAACGTTGTAGAATACTAGTATACTTAAAGTTGTAGAACACTAGTATACTTAACGTTGTAGAATACCAATATACTTAGCGTTGTAGAATACCAATATACTTAGCGTTGTAGAATACTAGTATACTTAACGTTGTAGAACACTAGCATACTTATCGTTGTAGGACACTAGTATACTTAACGTTATAGAATACTAGTATACTTAACGTTGTAGAATACTAGTATACTTAACGTTGTAGAACATTAGTATACTTAACGTTGTAGAACACTAGTATACTTAACGTTGTAGAACACTAGTATACTTAACGTTGTAGAACCTTGATATACTTAACGTTGTAGAACACTAGTATACTTAACGTTGTAGGGTCCTGGTATACTTTACATTGGAGAACACTAGTATACATAACGTTGTAAAACAGTAATATGATTCATTTTTTTCAGTAAAGTATTTCGTAATAAATTTAAATGTAATCATTACCTTATTTTAATTATGTTTACTATATTTATAAATAATAAATAATTGGAAAACCTCTGTACAAATTTGGATTAAAACCGTAGTATATGTAATTGATTAAGGAGTGGCGTGGTCTGCTGGCTGAAGGCTGGGGGTTCGAATCATTCAAACAACACATTTTTCTTTCAGCCCTAAGTGCATTAGAATGTGACGGTCAATCATATTGTTTACAGGAATGTTTAGTTAATTTTATTCTACTTTCATAACCACACACATAGTTAAAAAGAAATAAGTTCGACAACAGGTTTGTGTTGAGAATAAGAAACTCTGAATCTACACTTCACTTTGTGTAAAACACACTCCACACATCAAAGTGGTGGTTCAATTTCACTACGTTTTCAGACAAGTGAAGCCGAAAAGTTGGCGGTAAGTGCTATTTTCCTGCTACTTTTCTCTCAAGTTTTTATAGAGCTTTGTGAAAAAAAAAAACAGCTTTGAAGAAAAATAAACCGACAGATGACGTGGAAGCTATTTTCTAACAGAATGTGCTACTTTTTTAAATACACCATGTTTAGAAGCCATTTTACTTTTACTAATAAGACAGATAAAATGAGAGAGTAGAAGTAGATACGACATCTCATCTGTTGCTATGATAGCGAGGAAATCGGAGGAGACAAGAAAGAGTCAGGCTAAGTTCAACCAATTCAAGTAAAAGGTCATATTTGACCTTTGATATTTGACCTTAGCCTGACTCTTTCTTGTCCTGTAATAGCTCCACCAAAATCGATAACGTAAAATGCAAGTCCTCTGTCATCCGAAATTTATTTATGTTCCAAAGTGAAATTCTTACTTCTGTTTGTTTTCGAATTTCGCGCAAAGCTACTCGAGGGCTATCTGTGGTAGCCGTCCCTAATTTAGCAGTGTAAGACTAGAGGGAAGGCAACTAGTCATCACCACCCACTGCCAACTCTTGGCGAATAGTGGGATTGTCCGTCACATTATAACGCCCCCACGGCTGAAAAGGCGAACATGTCTGGTGTGATGGAGATTCAAACCCGCGACCCTCAGATTACGAGTCGAGTGCCTTAACCACCTGGCCATGCTGGGTCGGTTCTTACGTCATCTCTCTCTTCAAACACACTTAATGAATTTACACTTATTTTCAGCTGTCATATTATCCTTCAGTTACTTTACTGGTAGAACAACAACATAAAATGTTGCATTACTTGTATCTCTGCTGAATGAAGAAATCGTTCATAAAGGACAATATATAAAGATTTACCTGAGGTAACAATCCTTACTCTTCTTCTCCTGCTAGAGTTCTGGAAGTGTATTAACACAACAACTGTTTTCTTCATCATTTTCCAAAAAATCGATTGTTAAAATTTGTCACTGTAATTTTCTTGAGAGAGATGCTATTATTAACTCAGTCCAGTTTAGCACACCAATATCTTATTGGAGTTTATATTGAAGCGCATGATAGTTCAATAACACACGAACTATACATTCTTGGTTCAAATTACTAACTTATCAAATTGTAATTTCCACCAATCATCGATTCATACAACATTTTATCACCTACAAATTAGTTCTATCGGTCTTTCGAAGCAATAAACACTCAGCACTGAACGTCATATTTGATTTAAGATTAAATATCCTATAACTGTTTATTATTATTATTACTCAATTCATAAATCCAAAGCTTCGGCTAACTTCCAGCGTATCTCAGAATATATCAACGTCTTTAATTTTAAGCTCAATGCATGGCTTGAAACAGGGAGGGATATTCTTTGTGGTCACTTTCAACACGTCAGCATGATTCCGAAGTAACTAAGGTTTTAAACTTTGCGGATTTAGAACAGCAGAGCTCTATGTTCAGCTGTTGATGTAATTCGATTTACAACTAAAATCTGGTGTAAAACAAAATCATGACGTGAAGTCTGTTAAACTTTCCACTCAATATTCTTCACGTAACGAACAGAACTGAACTGAACTCCAAGTGGTACAGCTCTATTTCTGTGGACTTAATACTGCAGTCGTGGTTATCAGCTCTATTTCTGTGGACTTAATACTGCAGTCGTGGTTATCAGCTCTATTTCTGTGGACTTGATACTGCAGTCGTGGTTATCAGCTCTATTTCTGTGGACTTGATACTGCAGTCGTGGTTATCAGCTCTATTTCTGTGGACTTAATACTGCAGTCGTGGTTATCAGTTGTGTAGTTTATGCTTAACTTCAACCAGAAATTAAGTAAGTTGGCTTAATTTATACGACAGACGTGTAGAGGAATCCAGTAACCAACGGAGACACAATGGTTCCAAGTAAATTATGAAACAAGACTCAGTTGTTACTCGAAAATTCATGAATATTTTGCAGAACGAAGAGAGTTTTGTTGGGTAAAATCACTAATTAACAAAGAGAAACTGGCTTTGCAGTAAACTGGTATTAATTACTATTTGATTTAATTGTTAAACTACGTAATAGACAATCACAAAACTTACACGTGTACCAACATTTAATAAAAGTGGGTATGATCATAACTGACATTACTACAGTCCTGTACACGTTTCTTGGCTATGGTTATAACTCATATTACTATAGTTCTGTACACGTTTCTTGGTTATGATTATAATTGACACTACTATAGTTCTGTACACGTTTCTTGGTTATGATTGTAATTGACACTACTATAGTCCTGTACACGTTTCTTGGTTATGATTATAATAGACACTACTATAGTTCTGTACACGTTTCTTAGTTATGATTGTAATTGACACTACTATAGTCCTGTACACGTTTCTTGGTTATGATTAGAATAGACACTACTATAGTCCTGTACACGTTTCTTGGTTATGATTGTAATTGACACTACTATAGTCCTGTACACGTTTCTTGGTTATGATTATAATTGACACTACTATAGTCCTGTACACGTTTCTTGGCTATGATTAGAACCGAAACACAGAATTTGTGTTTGTATAAAAGTTAACTTTTTTGTTAAGTTAATGTTTTATCTAGTAGATACAGTTTCAGAAATATTAATGAAAGTAAAGATGACACTGTTCAAACACTGGACAAACACAGTGACATGTTAAACAGAGGGGCATGTTAAACATTACAAACAGAGGGACATGTTAAACATTATTTTCGTACATCGAGTGGGAGAGTTGTGGACACAGTTACATTACCGGTACATTAATTAAATAAAATTTAAAAGGTCGTAAGAAGTTAAAAGTGTCTTTCAATCACCGCTTTCTAACAATATAAATTATAAGACTCTCCAGTACACTACCTGTACTCAGTATGAACTTCATGTTTAGACTCTCCAGTACACTACCTGTACTCAGTATGAACTTCATGTTTAGACTCTCCAGTACACTACCTGTACTCAGTATGAACTTCATGTTTAGACTCTCCAGTACACTACCTGTACTCAGTATGAACTTCATGTTTAGACTCTCCAGTACACTACCTGTACTCAGTATGAACTTCATGTTTAGACTCTCCAGTACACTACTTGCACTCAGTATGAACTTCATGTTTAGACTCTCCAGTACACTACTTGCACTCAGTATGAACTTCATGTTTAGACTCTCCAGTACACTACCTGTACTCAGTATGAACTTCATGTTTAGACTCTCCAGTACACTACTTGCACTCAGTATGAACTTCATGTTTAGACTCTCCAGTACACTACTTGTACTCAGTATGAACTTCATGTTTAGACTCTCCAGTACACTACCTGTACTCAGTATGAACTTCATGTTTAGACTCTCCAGTACACTACCTGTACTCAGTATGAACTTCATGTTTAGACCCTCCAGTACACTACTTGTACTGAGTATGAACTTCATGTTTAGACTCTCCAGTACACTACCTGTACTCAGTATGAACTTCATGTTTAGACTCTCCAATACACTACTTGTACTCAGTGTGAACTTCATGTTTAGACACTCCAGTACACTACCTGTACTCAGTATGAATTTCATGTTTAGACTCTCCAGTACACTACCTGTACTCAGTATGAACTTCAAGTTTAGACACTCCAGTAAACAACCTGTACTCAGTATGAACTTCATGTTTAGACTCTCCAGTACACTACCTGTACTCAGTATGAACTTCATGTTTAGACACTCCAGTACACTACTTGTACTGAGTATGAACTTCATGTTTAGACCCTCCAGTACACTACCTGTACTCAGTATGAACTTCATGTTTAGACTCCCCAGTACACTACTTGTACTCAGTGTGAACTTCATGTTTAGACACTCCAGTACACTACCTGTACTCAGTATGAATTTCATGTTTAGACTCTCCAGTACACTACCTGTACTCAGTATGAACTTCATGTTTAGACTCTCCAGTACACTACTTGTACTCAGTGTGAATTTCATGTTTAGACTCTCCAGTACACTACCTGTACTCAGTATGAACTTCATGTTTAGACTCTCCAGTACACTACCTGTACTCAGTATGAACTTCATGTTTAGACTCTCCAGTACACTACCTGTACTCAGTATGAACTTCATGTTTAGACTCTCCAGTACACTACCTGTACTCAGTATGAACTTCATGTTTAGACTCTCCAGTATACTACCTCTACTCAGTATGAACTTCATGTTTAGACACTCCAGTACACTACCTGTACTCAGTATGAACTTCATGTTTAGACACTCCAGTACACTACCTGTACTCAGTATGAATTTCATGTTTAGACTCTCCAGTACACTACCTGTACTCAGTATGAACTTCATGTTTAGACACTCCAGTACACTACCTGTACTCAGTATGAACTTCATGTTTAGACTCTCCAGTATACTACTTGTACTCAGTATGAACTTCATGTTTAGACACTCCAGTACACTACCTGTACTCAGTATGAACTTCATGGTAGCAAGCAAACTAATTATTATTTTATTCGATTTGAACGTTTGTTAAACAGCTAAACTGTCAGCAGATCACAACACTTCACAGAGCAGACTAAAGAGAAGTGTTATAGTCTTTCCTAGAAACAGCCACGTAAGAAATCCTTAAAATATATATGGGCGTTTCTGGAGACCTATAACTATCTTTGGTTTATGGAAATCCATTTATATAGTATATAATTTACAAATGCATTTCCTAACTCACCCATAATATTTTTTAAAGAACACATCTTTTTTGTTTGTAAATGGGAAAATCCTAAGAATAATTCCCACCTGAGCTGCCGTTTCTAAGTCACCCATGTCTTTCATAAGGTCTCCATGGTAGACATAAAACTGTGCACGAGAGGTATCAGCCACGTGGCAGAGATGAATTGTTTGGAGAATATTCTCGAGTCCCTGACAAAGAATGAGAAAACAGTTTCTTTAGGTTTCATTCTGCACATGGAGCAGCTATCTATATTTATTTATTTGTATATAATGAACTTGGTACGAGTCCTACGCCCTGTCGTTTAGAAGTTTATGTTTTTGAAAATAAACCCTCATGATATAAAATAGTTTGCTATTTAAGGTTTAGTTTATCATTAAACATACGTCTAACTCTCAAACTACTTCAATTAGAACATTTAACTGTTTACAAGTTTATGAAGCTTCGTTAACTTAGAACTTGTTATGAAGGTTCGTTGATTCAGGATCTAATCCACATCGGTAGAAATACTTTTGCTGTTGTGTTTCAGAAATTAAAAAACAGCTGAATTACAATATTGTAGGTAGTTTGATCAAACATGCCAAGCGGAAACCCCACCATACATACACACACGAGTGGCACAGTGGTCAGTTTGCGGCCATATAACCCTGAAATCAGGTTTCTCTACTAGTGGTTAGCAAATCACATAAGTCCAATGTGTATATTTGTGCTCACATACAAGGAATCAAATGCAATAAGTTAGAAATTATTTTACTGCCATGTAAAATAATATAACCACTCAGAGAACAAGTCATTGAATATAATATTTAACTTACACAAAGCAAGTGGACACTATCGGAAACAGAACTATATATGTATCACTTTCTATCCTACAATGTACACCTGAAGTCATATACGAACAAATTCAACCGTAATAGGGTATGAATAATGCCACTCAAACTTCTAATCATGCTGCCAAACACAACTGAAAGTTAGTGGGTTTGTAACGTCAGAGACATGCGCACAACACATTTCAACAGAAATCTGGAATGAACGTGAAATGCTTAAAGGTTTTACTATGAATGTTGCATTAAAGAACTCTGTGAGAACTTTATATTCGTTGAGTCTATTAATTTACTGATTTTCATTTAATTTTGAACAAAGGAAGTCCTTCATAGCTTTGTTTTGGGATATTTATATTTTTTGGAAAAATCCGTACCAGGTTGAATAAACAAAGCAGCGAACCTTGAGCAATGAATGGAATTGGAAAGCTGTTCTGTACAATTATAATAAACGTAGTAGTTTTTCACATGAATGAAAACTGTAAATCAATGAACATGAATTTAAAAGGAACCAGTAAAAACAATTAGTGGCAGTAACAGAGTTTACATATTAAAATAATCCTTAAACTCTGTAGTGCTGCTCCAGGGTAAAACCGAAAAAAAAATTTTTGTTCTTGCACTCGCGTTCACTGTAGGTTTATATATTGAAGCTTGAATCACAATCGCACAGCTTACGTCAGCATAGCGAATATACAAATAAGCTGAATTTTAATGTTTCTACCCCGTATGTCTTGTAAGTTTTTGAGCTTAATGCTTCGGGTTGTACACGTGACACAAGGATCAAACGCAATAAATCCCAGAAAGATTTTAATATTAAAATGTATAGAACTGAATTTTATATGCTTTAGAAAATCCACTGGTGTTTGGATATTCTCTGTCACTGAATACAAAATAAAAAGAAACGAGCCTTTGTGATAGATCAATAATTCAGTTCATACAGAATATACACACGTAGAGTAACACTTACGGTACCTAGTAATACGTGAGTATACAGAATATACACGTCGAGTAACACTTACGGTCCCTAGTATTACGTGAGTAAATACGTGGGTTTACAGAATATACACACGTAGAGTAACACTTACGGTACCTAGTAATACGTGAATATACACACGTAGAGTAACACTTACGGTTCCTAGTAATACGTGAGTATACCGAATATACACACGTAGAGTAACACTTACTGTCCCTATTATTACTGCCACATGAGTATACAGAACATACACACGGGTGTAACACTCACAAATAACAAAGAAACGAAAGTCAGGATTTGTTGTTGGTTGCTTTGAGGGAGGAAGGTAGTTTTAAAGAAAATATGTTACATAAAAATCATATTAACTTCAGTATGTGTACATACAAGTTTCGAATGGTTATACTTGACAAAAGTATTATGTTAAAGGTGATCTCGTGTGATTTAATGTATCATAATGCTTAGAAGAAGAGTTTAAAATCATCCCTTTTTATAACCGTTTTAGTAACTTACTGACTGGATTGTTGTTACCAATTTCCATCCTGTCAACACAGATCTCACCAAGCTCAGACAGTAAACAAACAACATTCTTGACAATACAGACCTCATCTAGTTCAGTCAGTAAACAAACAGCATTCTTCATAATAAAGACCTTATCTAGTTCAGAGAGTAAACAAACAGCATTCTTGATAACACAGATCTTATCTTGTTCAGACAGTAAACAAACAGTATTCTTGATAATACAGGCCTCATCTAGTTCAGACAGTAAACAAACAGCATTCTTGATAATAGAGATCTTATCTTGTTCAGACAGTAAACAAACAGCATTCTTCATAATAAAGACCTCATCTAGTTCAGACAGTAAACAAACAGCATTCTTGATAATACAGATCTTATCTAGTTCAGACAGTAAACAAACAACATTCTTGATAATACAGACCTCATCTAGTTCAGACAGTAAACAAACAGCATTCTTGATAATACAGATCTTATCTTGTTCAGACAGTAAACAAACAGTATTCTTGATAATACAGACCTTATCTAGTTCAGAGAGTAAACAAACAGCATTCTTGATAATACAGATCTTATCTTGTTCAGACAGTAAACAAACAGTATTCTTGATAATACAGACCTTATCTAGTTCAGACAGTAAACAAACAAACATTCTTGATAATACAGATCTTATCTAGTTCAGACAGTAAACAAACAGCATTCTTGATAATACAGATCTTATCTAGTTCAGACAGTAAACAAACAACATTCTTGATAATACAGATCTTATCTAGCTCAGACAGTAAACAAACAAATTCTATGATTTACAACAAAACTCTATCCTAGTTACAAAGTTTCAAACTGTATATTTTTATTTCCATACCTTTACTTCGCTTACATGCTCTAAATTACGATGTTTACAAGTAAACCCAGAATTGGAACGAAACACATGCGACTTTGTGGAGAACAAAGAACGATCGTTGTAAAACGGCTCAAAATTCAGAAGTGACACGTTGAACCACGAGTTTTTCACTTCCGATTGAGATGTTATTTGTTACTTTACTGTATATTTACTTCTAGTACTTTATTTAACTCTAGTTATTTGTTACTTTACTGTATATTTACTTCTAGTACTTTATTTGACTCTAGTTATTTGTTACTTTACTCTATATTTACTTCTAGTACTTTATTTGACTCTCGTTATTTGTTACTTTACTGTATATTTACTTCGAGTACTTTATTTGACTCTCGTTATTTGTTACTTTACTGTATGTTTACTTCTAGTACTTTAGTTGACTCTAGTTATTTGTTACTTTACTGTATGTTTACTTCGAGTACTTTATTTGACTGTCGTTATTTGTTACTTTACTGTATATTTACTTCGAGTATTTTATTTGACTCTAGTTATTTGTTACTTTACTGTATGTTTAGTTCTAGTACTTTATTTGACTGTCGTTATTTGTTACTTTACTGTATATTTACTTCGAGTACTTTATTTGACTCTAGTTATTTGTTACTTTACTGTATGTTTACTTCTAGTACTTTAGTTGACCCTCGTTATTTGTTACTTTACTGTATATTTACTTCGAGTACTTTATTTGACTGTCGTTATTTGTTACTTTACTGTATATTTACTTCGAGTACTTTATTTGACTCTAGTTATTTGTTACTTTACTGTATGTTTACTTCTAGTACTTTAGTTGACCCTCGTTATTTGTTACTTTACTGTATATTTACTTCTAGTAGTTTAGTTGACTCTAGTTATTTGTTACTTTACTGTATGTTTACTTCTAGTACTTTAGTTGACCCTCGTTATTTGTTACTTTACTGTATATTTACTTCTAGTACTTTAGTTGACTCTAGTTATTTGTTACTTTACTCTATATTTACTTCTAGTACTTTATTTGACTCTCGTTATTTGTTACTTTACTCTATATTTACTTCTAGTACTTTAGTTGACTCTAGTTATTTGTTACTTTACTCTATATTTACTTCTAGTACTTTAGTTGACTGTCGTTATTTGTTACTTTACTCTATATTTACTTCTAGTACTTTAGTTGACTCTAGTTATTTGTTACTTTACTCTATATTTACTTCTAGAACTTTAGTTGACTGTCGTTATTTGTTACTTTACTGTATATTTACTTCTAGTACTTTAGTTGACTCTAGTTATTTGTTACTTTACTGTATATTTACTACTAGTACTTTAGTTGACTCTAGTTATTTGTTACTTTACTCTATATTTACTTCTAGTACTTTAGTTGACTGTCGTTATTTGTTACTTTACTCTATATTTACTTCTAGTACTTTAGTTGACTCTAGTTATTTGTTACTTTACTGTATATTTACTACTAGTACTTTAGTTGACTCTAGTTATTTGTTACTTTACTCTATATTTACTTCTAGTACTTTAGTTGACTGTCGTTATTTGTTACTTTACTCTATATTTACTTCTAGTAGTTTAGTTGACTCTAGTTATTTGTTACTTTACTGTGTATGTACTTCTAGAACTTTAGTTGACTGTCGTTATTTGTTACTTTACTGTATATTTACTTCTAGTAGTTTAGTTGACTCTAGTTATTTGTTACTTTACTTTATATTTACTTCTAGAACTTTAGTTGACTGTCGTTATTTGTTACTTTACTGTATATTTACTTCTAGTAGTTTAGTTGACTCTAGTTATTTGTTACTTTACTGTATATTTACTACTAGTACTTTAGTTGACTCTAGTTATTTGTTACTTTACTGTATATTTACTTCTAGTACTTTAGTTGACCCTCGTTATTTGTTACTTTACTCTATATTTACTTCTAGTAGTTTAGTTGACTCTAGTTATTTGTTACTTTACTCTATATTTACTTCTAGTAGTTTAGTTGACTCTAGTTATTTGTTACTTTACTCTATATTTACTTCGAGTACTTTAGTTGACTGTCGTTATTTGTTACTTTACTGTATATTTACTTCTAGTACTTCAGTTGACTCTAGTTATTTGTTACTTTACTGTATATTTACTTCGAGTACTTTAGTTGACTCTAGTTATTTGTTACTTTACTGTATATTTACTTCGAGTACTTTATTTGACTGTCGTTATTTGTTACTTTACTGTATATTTACTACTAGTACTTTAGTTGACCCTCGTTATTTGTTACTTTACTGTGTATGTACTTCTAGAACTTTAGTTGACTGTCGTTATTTGTTACTTTACTGTATATTTACTTCTAGTAGTTTAGTTGACTCTAGTTATTTGTTACTTTACTGTATATTTACTTCTAGTACTTTAGTTGACTCTAGTTATTTGTTACTTTACTGTATATTTACTACTAGTACTTTAGTTGACTCTAGTTATTTGTTACTTTACTGTATATTTACTTCTAGTACTTTAGTTGACCCTCGTTATTTGTTACTTTACTCTATATTTACTTCTAGTAGTTTAGTTGACTCTAGTTATTTGTTACTTTACTCTATATTTACTTCTAGTAGTTTAGTTGACTCTAGTTATTTGTTACTTTACTCTATATTTACTTCGAGTACTTTAGTTGACTGTCGTTATTTGTTACTTTACTGTATATTTACTTCTAGTACTTCAGTTGACTCTAGTTATTTGTTACTTTACTGTATATTTACTTCGAGTACTTTATTTGACTGTCGTTATTTGTTACTTTACTCTATATTTACTTCTAGTACTTTAGTTGACTCTAGTTATTTGTTACTTTACTGTATGTTTAGTTCTAGTAGTTTAGTTGACTCTAGTTATTTGTTACTTTACTCTATATTTACTTCTAGTACTTTAGTTGACTCTAGTTATTTGTTACTTTACTCTATATTTACTTCTAGTACTTTAGTTGACTCTAGTTATTTGTTACTTTACTGTGTATGTACTTCTAGAACTTTAGTTGACTGTCGTTATTTGTTACTTTACTGTATATTTACTTCTAGTAGTTTAGTTGACTCTAGTTATTTGTTACTTTACTGTATATTTACTTCTAGTACTTTAGTTGACTCTAGTTATTTGTTACTTTACTGTATATTTACTACTAGTACTTTAGTTGACTCTAGTTATTTGTTACTTTACTGTATATTTACTTCTAGTACTTTAGTTGACCCTCGTTATTTGTTACTTTACTCTATATTTACTTCTAGTAGTTTAGTTGACCCTCGTTATTTGTTACTTTACTCTATATTTACTTCTAGTAGTTTAGTTGACCCTCGTTATTTGTTACTTTACTCTATATTTACTTCTAGTAGTTTATTTGACTCTAGTTATTTGTTACTTTACTCTATATTTACTTCTAGTACTTTATTTGACTCTAGTTATTTGTTACTTTACTGTATATTTACTACTAGTACTTTAGTTGACTCTAGTTATTTGTTACTTTACTGTATATTTACTTCTAGTACTTTAGTTGACCCTCGTTATTTGTTACTTTACTCTATATTTACTTCTAGTAGTTTAGTTGACCCTCGTTATTTGTTACTTTACTCTATATTTACTTCTAGTAGTTTAGTTGACCCTCGTTATTTGTTACTTTACTCTATATTTACTTCTAGTAGTTTAGTTGACTCTAGTTATTTGTTACTTTACTGTATATTTACTTCTGTTTTGTTAGTCTCGTTACAGCTAAAATAATACATCGAGTTAATTCATCCGTAATACATTTATTCTTTAATCCTAGTTATTTTAGTTACGATATGTTCTGTCAGGATGGAAGCGTTGTCTGTGGGTTTGTTTGGAAAACTCTCGACTTCACAAATTCATGATAAATATGAACACAAAGATCAAGGGTTATCAGATTATAAAACATTTTACCTCTGAAGTTCTGTTTGTTTCAATAAGGAGAACCCCCAGCTGGTGGTAAGCATCTCGGTATGTGGTATTAGTGTCAATTATCGACTTTAATAAGGCTTCGGCTTTATGAAAACTTCGTTCGAGTATCATTAGCTGTGCCTGTTTAAAGAAAGGTAATGTCAAGAATTACACACGCCCTCTTGAATAATTTACGAATAAACATTTAACTGATTTTGTAAAAGCCTATAAAATGTTTTTCGTTGTTTTCCATAAACTAAAGGATATTCACTAACATTTCGTTTTTTTTTATTAGTTTTCACTACTTTCAAAAAACATGTAATAAATTTACTAATTAATTGCTTAATCTTTTAATTAGTAATTTAGCCAGTAATCTTAGTAAAACGTAATTTAGAGTAATATGTTTATTCTTAAAGATTACTGAATAAAATGTATCGAATCTCACAGATTAAAATCGAATTTGATTAATCTCAAAATACCGATTAGAACTGTTGGGAAAGATTAATAATTTACCAGAAAAGAAAAACGACTTATTAAAATCACTGATGTTGCAAAACCTCAAGTGTTCCGAAAGTAAATATACATCTAAATCACACTTTATATGTACTTACATAATGTACTTTTCCCTCCAAGTAACTTTTATGGTTATTAAGTAGATTTGTGTACAACTTGTGTGCTTCTTCGAAACGTCCAGACTTTATGTACAGAGTCCCCAGGTTGTCCATAACTTGAGGATCGTCTTCTATATCTAAAACCCTGACAGAGTTATGAATATTTGATATAATCTTTTCAGATTATAAACAAAAACAAAACCAATCTCTCACATTAATAACTAGTCAATGTTACGATAGATAAAAAAATATTTAAAAGACAACACGCTAATAGCTAAGCTTATAGTTTTGTTTTACAATATATTTAAAATTGGTTGAAACTATTGAGTTTAAACGTTTGTATTAAATTAAATACAAAGCAATATAAGCAATTGTCTACTTTTTTATTATTGTAGCTGTGATATTTGGGGTTAATTTTCTTTATAAGTATTCTTATTTCCACAAATTTGCATGTTACAAGTCCAACGTTACCTACTCACCTAAGCTGTGTTCACATTTCAATCATTTCAGTCACTCGATGTATTTAATCTCCCTCGTAAGTGAATCTTGGTGACCAGGAGGTTGTCCTTGATTAGTTACCGATAAAACATTAACGTGACAATATCTGACCACTCTTTTCATTTGTATTAGAAAATTTAGGAACACTGTACTAATAGTGCCAGATTTGAATGGAGTTGTCTAGCCTAATATTGGGTTTATTAGAGTGTTCTAATTCTGGAGTAATTTAGTTAGTACTCTCCAGATCTGGAGAGCCTAAGTTGATGTAATTCATTTATTCCTTACTATCCAGATGCAGCTGGAAATATTAAAAACTTGTTCACTTTAGTTACTATTGTTTCGTTCCAGTTATTGTTGTGAACAACAAACCGACTTCTTTATTCTATAAACTCTGCAGCTAATAATAAACTAATATTTCAAACAATTCGATCTGTGATAATTGGTCTGTTCAACAGAACTGATAAACTGGTAGCGTGATCATTAGCCATGAGAAACGAAATTATTGGTTCTGAAACTAAAAAGGTTGGTTTTAAAATTCCAACACTCATGTCACAAACATTGTAATATTTTAATGTTAGCTTATAGTTAAACCACTTACAAGCTGTTTCTTGTAATTTATCATTTTACACATTTAAACGAGACACAAATAACTGACTTTGGCCTAGGATAATTTAGGTAGGTGGCTAGAGTGACGATGTGTCTTTATTTCAGTTTATATGCGTTCGTTTGGTATGGTAATCTCCTCATGTGTAGAGTTTTTGATTAAATTAATTCAATTCATTCCAGAAATTAACAATATAATAAAAGTTATATATCAAGTACAATAATGAAACGTGATGTGGCAAGACGTAATGCAACGTAAAGACTGGTTTGAACAAATGTAGAGGAAGACAAAGACACAGAACAGGAAACGACAACAGAATGATGGTAAATAAATGAAACGTTAAGTTGAGTGTAATGTACAGGGTGGCCCGTAAGTTTCTACCCATCCATATATTGTGTCTAAACAACGTTATAATACTAATGATGAGTTGAAGGCAGCTGTTACCGCGGCATTTGGAACAATAAACCCTGCTATGTTGAAGAAAATGTCTGACAGAACATGGCGTCGCATAATATTATGCAGCGAGAATGAGGGACAGCACACACATACACTGGATACATAAGATATATGAATGGGTAGGGACTTACGGGCCACCCTGTAGTAAGATTAGATATATTTGTTATGATGTGTAAAGCCTTTATAAGCTGGCAAAGAAAGAATACAATTACACTGTTATAAGTAATTAGTGTTAGGCCTATTACAATTAATAATAGTCATAAAATATTAGTGTTAAGCCTATTACCATTATGCTAATCATAAGGCATTAGTGTTAGGCCTATTACAATTATTCTAGTTATAAGACATTATTGACATGCATGTTTATATTTTAAAACAATAAAGTGGAGAGAGAATGATTTATTTAGATAATATCGACATGGCTACCTTCAGAAAACTAAATATATTACAGTGTTTTACACAATGTGTATTTCTTTGTTTCTACCGCATTGTGCGATTAAAGATGTTTAACTTAAATATTTTTCTTTGTTTTCTTTAGAATATAGCGCTAATTTGAGTATGTTAGACGTTTTAAAGTAAATCATCTGTAGTTCCATATGGGGACTACATGTCTTATTTATATGCACTGTTGGGTGAGAAGTACTAGTAGACGTATTTCTCAGAAATCTGCACAACAGAGTAATTTTGTCATTCCTTGTATAATTTAACCTAAAATATGAATAAGCTAAACATCGGTGTAACAACTCGATGTAGTGTTATTTTTAAAGTAATTTATTTTCATTGTGTGAAACGTTTCCTTCTGTTAATTTGAAAACATAAATTGCTCAGAAAATGACATTCAAACAGCTTAATTACAACAGAAGACCACGAATTTAGCAAAGAAAACTCCTAGTAATAAACCTCTCCTATGGTACAGGTTTTCTTTTCTATATGCAAAATTTGTATTTTTCTGTCTTTCTCCTGGGCGATGTGTTTGATAAATTGCTGTACATTAAAATAGATTCATTGGTGCAGCGCGTGTCGGTTTTACTGTTTTTTTTATAAGCTTTCATAAGCGTCAGGAAATTACTAGTAAAAATATATAAGTCGCTGGAGTATTGATTCAGGGAAATGAAATATTGCTAATGATGGAGACGATCTAACACACAGACTCGTGACACGTACAAATGAAACGATGCAAACGTTTCTCCCTTAAAACTTTGGAATATATATTAAGGCTACGTTAAGAGAAACATCAGTAAATCGGGTTTAGGCTAATGATTTTTTTTAGAAGTACTTGCAGTCCAGGTGCATAGTAATTTCGAATCAAGACTAGAAAAATATAAGTTGTTAAAAATCTATACGGTACAATTGTGAACATTATCGTGTGTATTTAGTAATAAATAAAAATGCAACATTTTAATAGAAGAACACCAATTAATTTAATTCTAAAAAATACTATTTGTACAATATTATCAATATTTTGTACAATTTTATAATATATAATTTCTTGTATTTAAAGCAATCCATAGAGGATCTTCAAATGCTTTTCTTGTTACCATTGTTTTTGTTTCGTTGGAAAACAGAGTTGTATAATTAAACATGTATAATTAACTTGTATTTTTTTAATGTTTTATGCGCAGATAGCCTAGACTTTGCGACATAAAACTCAAACCTACCCTCAAATGTTTCAGAGTAATAACTTTGCTCTTTCAAACGTCAATTCCTATTTCCCTAGGTTAATTAAATATCTTGTACGATAATAACGTTAGAAATAATATATTTTATTCCACATTTTAAACCTATAAAACAAAAGTTGGTTTACACTATTCTAGTTCCAAGAAATAAAACTTAATTTACGCCATTCTAACTCCAACAAACAAAACTTAACTTACAACATTCTAACTCTAAACGACAGCTACTAAATGTAGCTGAGAAAAAAAAACAACACCGATTTAAAGTGTGAATTTTTTTTACAGTTAAGTTCAGATAAACATTTAAATTGTTAACCCTAGTTTATTTAAACAATGAAATTGTTTAGTAGCTAAGTTAAGCCTGAATACTGATGTTTCTGTTCACTAAATCGTAACTTTTAATTAACATTAAAACTAATTTTAAAACAATATGTAACAACAGATTTTGCGGCTGTAGTATTATTATAGTGATGTTATAGATGAAAATTAGCGAACCAAAATCTTACGTGCGCAGTTTCCAATACTGAAGAGCTTTTCTTTACTTTAAAACACGTTTATTAGGTTCAAGGTGTAGTGTTTTGATGAAGTGTGTATTTGACCGTGAATAATTAGTTGAGCGATAACTAGGTCATCTTCGAATATAGCTTTTATAAACATTTTTTTTTTCAAGTAGGGTAAACTAAGACTACCATAAATCATCTCTAAGATTATGAGTTTTGTCTTCTTGCACAGTTAGTAACGCACACGTCTAATCTAATTCTAAATGTTAGCAGTCGAAATTCTATCATGCAGAATATTTTAATTAGCTTCCACAAATAAAAGAGGGCGTTACTTCTCTTTTTCTTTTACGAATTCCTCTTACCCAATTATGTTAAAAGCGTAAAAATGAATTCAGTATTCTATTTTATTGAAGAAATCTTATACTTAAAAACATCTTACAGGTTTTATTTACAACATTTCCTTCAAAATCCAGCGCTCATAAACGTACTTCTACAATAATGTGATTTCTTTTTAAAACGTAATGACTTGGGCCTGGCATGGCCCAGCGCGTAAGGCGTGCGACTCGTAATCCGCGGGTTCGCGCCCGCGTCGCGCTAAACATGCTCGCCCTCCCAGCCGTGGGGGCGTATAATGTGACGGTCAATCCCACTATTCATTGGTAAAAGAGTAGCCCAAGAGTTGGCGGTGGGTGGTGATGACTAGCTGCCTTCCCTCTAGTCTTACACTGCTAAATTAGGGACGGCTGGCACAGATAGCCCTCGAGTAGCTTTGTGCGAAATTCCAAAACAAACGTAATGACTTTTTTCTTCAGTATATTGGCATTATGAAAAATTACGTACAACTTTGAAAAGCCAGAATTATTATACTCGTGTGAAGTGACGTTTCGATTAAATTTTTTTTTATCAGGTTTCACGTCAGTCGTGAGGCTTAACTTCAGAGCTATTTTGCTAATATACATCTATACCTTGAAATCAGTTTATGTAAGAACAAACAGTCATACAACCACTTGTTAATTTATTGTTATGATTGATGAATAATGCTAGTTGCAAACTTGATTTGATTTGATATATTTTACATACTCAATCTAGATGGCGCTCCAAGGTAAAACTGTCATTAAACACAAATTAGCGCTTATGGTCAAAACCAAAAGAGAAAAATACAAGAAAAATAGTGAAATTTAATGTTAAAAGCTAATTCAGTAAAAAGCCTGCTCCTTTTACTGTTAGTTCGATAATCTCGCAAGCTTTATAATATCACAGATTTCTTGGAGAGCGAAAGACTGCTAATGTCTTTAAAACTACCATAGTACTTTGACTCAGTGCAGCGTAAATAATAAAGTATGGGCTTAAACAATATGTAATTATGTCCATTGTGTTTTAGGAAATAAACTTATGAAAATGTTTAACTAAGAATGAATGTTTTAATATTAACAAATTATTTTGCTTATCTTTAAGTCAATATTTAATCTAATAAATGTTAGGTTCAATGGAGAAGTCAACAAAAAGAATAAAACATATATCAAACCTTTTGTATAATTTCTCAGCATCTTCAATAAACTTTAGAGAACGGGTGTTCTTGCAGCGTTAAGCAGCGCTACCGTGTGGTTAGGATGAATCTGAACAGCACGTCGATAGAACTCCACTGCTTCGTTTACACGCCCTGAAAATAATTGTTTATATAGTAATTCAAACATATATATAAAATAACCAGACTAGGTTATCAACTAATATCAATATACATACATATATATATATATATACGATTTTAACTCACAAACAAGTCAAAACAAAAATAACTTAAACAGAAATGCTGCTTCAATTGAAAAGATCCCAAGGTACAAGCTACAATGTGGGATTATAAAATGTACTCTAAGTTTTGTAGGTGGCTGAAAAAAGCAGAGCCCACATAGCGGTGGAGATACACCGTCTATCAGTTTTAACCTCCATTCGCAAGTCTCACATAAGAAATAAAGAATAGCAATAGATACAGAATTATACATTATAAATTGAAATATAAACAGAAATTAGGAGAGCGATAATAAAGTTGAAAACTTACCCTTTGAAGCTGGCCTACCAGCCCCAAATATTACGGACTGAGTAAATTAATACCTCGTATATTATCGGAAGAGGTTTTAAATATGTCAGTAAAACTCTGATTTATAGCACATACCATTTGATAAAAGTAGTTCTTTACCTAGTTATCAGTAATCAAATTATTGGGTGGGTTTCCTTCTACTCTTTGTTGTGTAATTATGCAAAAATAGACGTGAGCTTCTTACTTATGGATTAAAATATCTCCTAAGTAACAAACAAACAAATCCTAGAATGTCCTTACCCAGATTCTGAATAAATACACCATAATTATTAAGAGCGTCAACATTGTCAGGACTGAGACTGAGCGCCACCAGATGGAGCTTTTCCGCTTCATTAACGTAACCAAAGACAGCATATAGAGAAGCAAGAGCCGAATATGCCTCTGCAAAGCCTGGATCGATGTCAATAGCTCTTTTAAAAATATTTCTGCTGTTTCTTTCTTATCCTGTTTGCTGAAATCAAAACGGACGATAATAAAACTTCAAGTTCGATTAATTAAAACTTTCTCTTGACAAAAGTTGTTACAATATTAAAACCTCTTTCTAACTGTCTTAACTGATTTACGAATTATTTACATGTAAAACAAATCACATAGGTTTATTTCTTCAATGACACTGCTAAAACTTTTATAGATATAATCCACTAAAACGCTAAAACTTATCAAAGTATAGTCTATGACACTTAAAACTTCCCTAAATATAATCTATAACACTGCTTAAAATTTCCTAATTATAAGCCACGAAACTATTCAAACTTCTGTAAATGTAATCAATGCTGTTGCTATAATTTCCTAAATATAATCCATAACACTGCTAAAACTTTCCTAAATATAATCTATGAAACACTTAAAATACCAGGTAAACGTGATAATCTCTTGAGTAATTTCGTAACGCCGTGCAAGATTGTGTATTTGTAACGCAATGTAATGTTGTGTATTCGTAACCCAATGTAAGATTGTGTACTTGTAACGCAATGTAATGTTCTGTATTCATAACTCAATGTAAGGTCGTGGCTGTATATTGTACTGTAATTCAAGGTAGTTTTGTTACTATTAATTATATTAATTAATTATATGCACCACTTAATTTTTTAATTACCTTTTGCTTATTTCAAGAAACCCACTTGTTAACCTGAAGATGACCTAAGAAGGTCGAAACGTTGTTATGTACTTTATTTTAATTAAAGTTTTAATACCCATACCAGCCGTCTTTGTTTATGGTTAGTTGTTCTGTTATATATTAACATCGTACCTGTATAAGTTGCCAAGATTAAAGTAGGCTCTAGCGTGAAGAGGGTTAACAGAAATGGTGACTTGAAAATGGTGCTCTGCTTCTCTGGGATCGGTTAGAAGTGTCCCCAGGTTGTTGTGAGCACTGGCGTAGTCAGGCCACAAACTGGAAACGTTTGAAACAAGAATTTATCAACAGCCCTTTAAATCTTTGGTCTGATAGTTTTCTCCATAAAAACCTGAATATTTACTTCTAATAAATGTAATTATTTAATAGACAATGTGACGTATATAAAACAGTACCTTTATTATATAGGGAAATAACAAAACTTGACTTTCATTGAAGTCTTTAGTATTAGTCGCTCCTCTCAGGAACAAATAAAAACACATGTTTAACAAGACTCGTGTCCACAAGGACTTTAATATACGACGTTATTCTGTCATAAAGACACTTCCTCTAAGTGAGTCGAGACTACATTTTAGACTACATAAAAGAGTTGTGGATTACTAACTTAAGCCTCGTTTACAGTTGGAAATTATTTATGATAAAGTACATTATTAAAAGGTGGACTGGAACACGGTGCACTTAACTAGAAATAAATAAAACGTTCGTGAACTCCAGTAAAGTTTTCAAGTAATGTTGCATTTGATCGAAGGTTTGGCTTTCCACCTTCTTTAATACCATTGTTCTGGGTTTACCTCTTTCATCAATACCATTGTTCCAAGTTTACCTCTTTCATCAATACCATTGTTCCAAGTTTACCTCTTTCATCAATACCATTGTTCCAAGTTTACTCTTTCATCAATACCATTGTTCCAAGTTTACCTCTTTCATCAATACCATTGTTCTAAGTTTACCTCTTTCATCAATACCATTGTTTCTGATTTTTGTCTTCATCAGTACTATTGTTTCTGATATCCACCTTCTTTAATACCATTGTTCCAAGTTTGCCTCTTTCATCAATACCATTGTTTCTGATTTTAGTCTTCATGAGTACTATTGTTTCTGATTTTTGTCTTTATCAGTACTATTGTTTCTGGTATCCACCTTCATCAGAACCATTTTTCTGGATTTACGTCTTCATCAATATCATTGTTTCGGATTTTTGTCTTCATCAGTACTATTGTTTCTGGTATTCACCTTCATCAGTACCATTGTTCTGGGTTTCCAACTTCATCAGTACCATTGTTCTGGGTTTCCACCTTCATAAGTATCATTGTTTCGGGTTTCCACCTTCATCAGTACCATTGACAGGGTTTACGTCTTCATCAGTACCATTGTTTCGAGTTTCCCCTTTCATCAATACCTTTGTTCCGGGTTTACGTCTTCACCGGGAGTATATAAAGGCGAGCAAATAAAACAACATGAAAAGTTCTCTGAAACTTATGGTCGTTGTACTTATTCATAAAACGTTATAATCTGCGAAATTCATGCATATCTCTAATGATGGTTACTACATTTCTCTCAATGAAATAATGAATATTACATCCAGTGTAGAAAGTATAAGAATGTGGCTTGTAATAGATTATGGTTAATAATAACAATAAAAGTATATGTAATATTATTTCTCTGTTTTTAAATTCGTGCAAAGCTACATGAGGGCTGTACGCGCTAGCCATCTCTAATTTAGCAACGTAAGACTAGAGGGAGGAGAGCTAGTCATCACCACCCACCGCGAACTCTTAGGCTACTCTTTTACCAATGAATAATGGGATTGACACTAACATTATAACCACCACACGGTTGATAGATCGAGCATGTTTGGTGTGACACATGTTTGGATTACAAGTCGACTGCTTTAACCACCGGGCCATGCCTGTAATATGTATAGTACAAGAGCTATAAACCTTTCTGTGCAGCAGAACGTGCCCTAATGGATAGTGTACTATGTATCTTAATTCGAGTTCATGTGTTACGTTCGGTTACCGCAAAATCACATTCCACCCTTTAAAGTCGTGATTACTTTATTATACTGAGTGTGGAATTCCATTGTCAAGTTACACGAAAGTAGTCCATCAGTTGGCGGTGGGTGTTGTAGATTAATTTGAAAATAGGTCTAAAACAAAAACAGAATACCTGAGAGCAATCCTGTAGTGTTTAATGGCCAGCTCCGTGTTTCCCAGGTCCTTCTGTAAGTTGGCGTAGTTGTAGTGGACCTTGGCATTCTGAGGAACGCTTTCGAGCCCCGATCTACTCACGAAAAACATTTATTTTAAAACATGTGTAAAAGTTCATCCATAGCGCTCTTAAGAACCAGTGGTATCATGTAACGCGTTAAGAAAATAAAGTCCTTACCACAATCAGGAGAGATTCAATAGAAAAAGTTCGTACACTGAGATACACACTTAGTGCCTTATAAACACACATAAATACAATTCTTCAATATGGCTGTATACCAACCAATAGCTGGCATCATGTCACATATCGAAGGATACTAAATTATAGGAATTACATTTATTTATAGGAAACATTAAAAGTTAAAAAATAAAAAGGATTTAGACATGTCGGATAAAATGAGTTAAGTAACACTATGACGGTTAAATTCATTTTATAAGAATTTTGCATGACCCACGATAAGAACTCTTAAATAAACATATAATAATGTTAACATTATATTACCAGTCGTTCGATGGTGCATTTCAAAGTGCGATATATTTTATGTTTTATCTTATATTAATATTACAGTGAAAATGTTGATGTTTCTTATTCTGATTATTCTTAGGTGATTAGGAATTCCAGTAAACATTAAACTTATCGGTAAAATATTGGAAACTATAAAACACTTAATCAATTATTGATTAAAAAGTTTATTATGTAGTCATCACACCGATTGATTTTTACTGTAACTGACATTTATTACACTATTCATAGTTCACTACATGTACAACATATTATAACTGTTCATTTATCTCTTAATAACTACTTTCACTACATAATGTCTAGATATTAAAATTACAAATAGACGATATCCTTATAACTGTTTAAATATTCAGGTTACAAATAGATGGTATCATTATAAATTCAAATATTCAGGTTACAAATAGATGATATCATTATAACTTCAAATATTCAGGTTACAAATAGATGATACCATTATAACTGCTTAAATATTCAGGTTACAATAGATGATACCATTATAACTGTTTAAATATTCAGGTTACAATAGATGATACCATTATAACTGTTTAAATATTCAGGTTACAATAGATGATACCATTATAACTGTTTAAATATTCAGGTTACAAGTAGTTGATACCATTATAACTTTTCAAATATTCAGGTTACAAATAGATGATATCATTATAACTTCAAATATTCAGGTTACAAATGGATGATATCCTTATAACTTCAAATATTCAGGTTACAAATAGATGATACCATTATAACTGTTTAAATATTCAGGTTACAAATAGATGATACCATTATAACTTTCAAATATTCAGGTTACAAATAGATGATATCATTATAACTTTTCAAATATTCAGGTTACAAATAGATGATATCATTATAACTTTTCAAATATTCAGGTTACAAATAGATGATACCATTATAACTTTTCAAGTATTCAGGTTACAAATAGATGATACCATTATAACTTTTCAAATATATAGGTCACAACAGATGATATTAGTTTAATTATTCAGGCTATCAAAGCTGATAATGTCATCTCCGTATCTCGGTTGTTTCCGGTATTGTTTGATTGAACGCCATAATCTGTTAAAATAACCGTGCACCGTATAGAACAACGGCTCCTGAACTACAATGTCTAATTCATCGAAATAAGAAGAGACTATAAAATTGTTGTCAATGGACAGCCTTAAGACCAGTTATCCGTCTTAGTTTTTAATGCGAACCAAATCTTATTGAAAACTTACATAATAAATGAAACCAACGCTTGAGAGCCCGTGTGATAAAACACTTCCTTCGTTAAGCGTGCGTGTTTTCTAGAGTTATTCACTCGGAGCTTGGAAGAGATATTATTGATAAAAGGTGTTGTTTATAATCTATGATGCAGAAACCATATATCAAGCACAAACTTTCTCAAAATGGTCAAGGAACGAAAAACATTTTACACTGAACTAGAGCTCAATATGTTAATCAGTTGATTTTAACGCTGTAATTTCATAGACTTATCGCTGGCCCAAAAAGTAATTGCTTTTTATGCTTTCAAGATTCTGTTGGGTCTTTGATAATACATAAGTCTCTCAAAAATATAAAATAATTGTTATTGTAATAAGTAAAAGTAATTATTACTGTGTATTTTACAGAGAAAACAGTAATTTCACACTCTGTATTACTCAGTTATTTGTACTGAATTGACAAAAATAAAATTACTTAGTATTGTACAATCTCAGACCTACCACAACTGAACAGTATAAACAAGTGCCAGTAATTATACAATGTTAGACCATATCGGTACTGAATAGTATAAACACGTGCCAGTAATTATACAATGTTAGACCATATCGGTACTGAACAGTATAAACAAGTGCCAGTAATTATACAATGTTAGACTCTATCGGTACTGAATAGTATAAACACGTGCTAGTAATTATACAATGTTAGACCCTATCGGTACTGAATAGTATAAACACGTGCCAGTAATTATACAATGTTAGACTCTATCGGTACTGAACAGTATAAACACGTGCTAGTAATTATACAATGTTAGACCATATCGGTACTGAACAGTATAAACAAGTGCCAGTAATTATACAATGTTAGACTCTATCGATACTGAATAGTATAAACACGTGCTAGTAATTATACAATGTTAGACCCTATCGATACTGAATAGTATAAACACGTGCCAGTAATTATACAATGTTAGACCATATCGGTACTGAACAGTATAAACAAGTGCCAGTAATTATATAATGTTAGACTCTATCGGTACTGAATAGTATAAATACGTGCTAGTAATTATACAATGTCAGACCATATCGGTACTGAACAGTATAAACAAGTGCCAGTAATTATACAATGTTAGACCATATCGGTACTGAATAGTATAAACAAGTGCCAGTAATTATACAATGTCAGACCATATCGGTACTGAATAGTATAAACACATGCGAGTAATTATACAATGTTAGACTCTATCAGAACTGGACAAAATAAACGCGTGTCAGTAATTATACAATATTAGACCCTATCGGTACTGAACAGTATAAACATGTGTCAATAATTCGAGGGTTAATTTTTTCTTTAGATATAAGAATATTTTGTATCTTTTTATATCTAGATGGATACAGTTTTATGTTATTAATAATTGTGCATTTATTATTGGATATAATAAATGAATACATATTAAACCAATATTAACTGAATTTTTCCACATAACCTAAACTGTGTGTCACGACATGTATTCCTTTTCTGAATTTTCACCAAAATTACGGTCTCACAGACAACACTAAGAGAATTAGTCTTAATTTTTGAGACAAGCTGAATCCTGTTTTAATAAGTTTAGGTTAATTAATGTTGATAAAAAAAAATACGATGTTTCGGTAAGGTCTTACTTGAAGATAGTTTAAAATAATTTGGATAAGAAATAAGACGTTTCTGTAATACGATATAATGATAAGATCTTACTTGAAGATAGTTTAGAATGATTTTGTTAAGAAATAAGACATTTTGGTAAGGTCTTACTTGAAGATAGTTTAGAATGATTTTGTTAAGAAATAAGACATTTTGGTTAGGTCTTACTTGAAGATAGTTTAGAATGATTTTGTTAAGAAATAAGACATTTTAGTAAGATCTTACTTGAAAATAGTTTAGAATGATTTTGTTAAGAAATAAGACATTTTGGTAAGGTCTTACTTGAAGATAGTTTAGAATGATTTTGTTAAGAAATAAGACATTTTGGTAAGGTCTTACTTGAAGATAGTTCAGAATGATTTTGTTAAGAAATAAGACATTTTGGTAAGGTCTTACTTGAAGATAGTTTAGAATGATTTTGTTAAGAAATAAGACATTTTGGTAAGGTCTTACTTGAAGATAGTTCAGAATGATTTTGTTAAGAAATAAGACATTTTGGTAAGGTCTTACTTGAAGATAGTTTAGAATGATTTTGTTAAGAAATAAGACATTTTGGTTAGGTCTTACTTGAAGATAGTTTAGAATGATTTTGTTAAGAAATAAGACATTTTAGTAAGATCTTACTTGAAAATAGTTTAGAATGATTTTGTTAAGAAATAAGACATTTTGGTAAGGTCTTACTTGAAGATAGTTTAGAATGATTTTGTTAAGAAATAAGACATTTTGGTAAGGTCTTACTTGAAGATAGTTTAGAATGATTTTGTTAAGAAATAAGACATTTTGGTAAGGTCTTACTTGAAGATAGTTTAGAATGATTTTGTTAAGAAATAAGACATTTTAGTAAGATCTTACTTGAAAATAGTTTAGAATGATTTTGTTAAGAAATAAGACATTTTGGTAAGGTCTTACTTGAAGATAGTTCAGAATGATTTTGTTAAGAAATAAGACATTTTGGTAAGGTCTTACTTGAAGATAGTTTAGAATGATTTTGTTAAGAAATAAGACATTTTGGTAAGGTCTTACTTGAAGATAGTTCAGAATGGTTTTGTTAAGTAATAAGACATTTTGGTAAGGTCTTACTTGAAGATAGTTTAAAATGATTTTGTTAAGAAATAAGACATTTTGGTAATGTCTTACTTGAAGATAGTTTAGAATGATTTTGTTAAGAAATACGACATTTTAGTAAGATCTTAGTTGAAGATAGTTCAGAATGATTTTGTTAAGAAATAAGACATTTTGGTAAGGTCTTACTTGAAGATAGTTCAGAATGATTTTGTTAAGAAATAAGACATTTTGGTAAGGTCTTACTTGAAGATAGTTTAGAATGATTTTGTTAAGAAATAAGACATTTTGGTAAGGTCTTACTTGAAGATAGTTTAGAATGATTTTGTTAAGAAATAAGACATTTTGGTTAGGTCTTACTTGAAGATAGTTTAGAATGATTTTGTTAAGAAATAAGACATTTTAGTAAGATCTTACTTGAAAATAGTTTAGAATGATTTTGTTAAGAAATAAGACATTTTGGTAAGGTCTTACTTGAAGATAGTTTAGAATGATTTTGTTAAGAAATAAGACATTTTGGTAAGGTCTTACTTGAAGATAGTTTAGAATGATTTTGTTAAGAAATACGACATTTTAGTAAGATCTTAGTTGAAGATAGTTCAGAATGATTTTGTTAAGAAATAAGACATTTTGGTAAGGTCTTACTTGAAGATAGTTCAGAATGATTTTGTTAATAAATAAGACATTTTGGTAAGGTCTTACTTGAAGATAGTTTAGAATGATTTTGTTAAGAAATAAGACATTTTGGTAAGATCTTACTTGAAGATAGTTTAGAATGATTTTGTTAAGAAATAAGACATTTTAGTAAGATCTTACTTGAAGATAGTTTAGAATGATTTTGTTAAGAAATAAGACATTTTTGTAAGGTCTTACTTGAAGATAGTTTAGAATGATTTTGTTAAGAAATAAGACATTTTGGTAAGGTCTTACTTGAAGATGATTTAGAATGATTTTGTTAAGAAATAAGACATTTTGGTAAGGTCTTACTTGAAGATAGTTTCTCTGGATTGCCACACTGTGTTACGTCGCAGCGTCCACAACATGAAGACAGTAATCAAGATGAACGAGCTACTCCGACAAATCCATGTTGCTTTAGGACTCCAGTCTCTTAACTTTTGTAATCCATGTGTAACAAGTATATATAGACCTGCACTGTATTCCGGCAAAGTCAGGAAAACAAACAAGAAACTTCTGAAATATTTTTCAAGTCTAACACAAAAAGATGTCACAACTAACCCAAAAATGCTCAAAATAATTATTTTATTAACTAATGCATTTTCATTATATTAAACTTTTTTGTGTGTTATCTTTGAGAAACACTTTTAGGAAATAACTTTATGCATAAACGCATTGAATATATATTTTTTTAATTATGTGAATATTGTTTCATGTAATACTTTGAGCCAATCATGCTTCACCTTATGAATAAAGCATTTTAATATCGAGCTAATTATTTTTATCCTTTTGTGTATAATTTTTGAAGTCGAATCAATCATGTTTATCCTATTGAATACAGCATTTCAAGTATCCGCTCATGTTTGTTGTTTTGAACATTGCATTTTGAAACAGCCAATAATGTTTATCCTTTTACATATATCATTTTAAAACAGCCAATTATGTTTATTGTTTTGAATACAGAATTTTAAGGTAGTCAATTATGTTTATCCTTTTAAATTATAGCATTTTAAAGTAGAACCAGTCATGTTTATCCATAGCATTCTAAAATCAGTTTGCCATTGAACAATGAGTGTAAAACCATCAACTGACGAAAATATAACTTATCAGATTTATAGCAACTCTATATATGTAAAAAAAACGGCTGGTGTGCGTTTATAAATTTTTTTATCCAGAGGAGCGAACAACGTTTCGACCTTCTTCGGTCATCGTCAGGTTCACAAAAATGTTCTCAACCCAAACGAGCCGTTTTTACATATATATTTTTCTCTACAAGTGGGTTTTCTCGTCATCACTGATTATAGCAACTCTATAAATAAATAGTTAAATTAATACCCAACAAACATACTTCTATTATGTACTTGTCTCTAGGAATATGCTCTGTAAAAATAATATAATATTAGCATTAAAGTATATGTTTTATTCTTATAACTACAGTGAGGATACTTATATTTAATACGGTATTGAAACAATACAATATTTAGTTACATACAGCTTGAAACTTTTACTGTTGGTGTTAATAAAGATATTTTCGTACTTTTTCTGGTTACCCAAAAACGTGAGGTTTAACGAACACAAACAAAATGTTTCTCTGTTTACGTAGGAAACATTGTGTTTTGGTACCAGTATGTTGTGAAACTTACAGACACTTAAAATATTATAACTTATAGAAACTTAACAGATTATGACTTACAGAAACCTAATGACTTATAAATACTTAGATTATAACTTACAGAAACCTAATGACTTACAGAAACCTAATGACTTACAGACACTTAATAGATTATAACTTATAGAAACATAGACTCTTAACAGATTATAACTTATAGAAACATAGACTCTTAACAGATTATAACTTATAGAAACATAGACTCTTAACAGATTATAACTTATAGAAACATAGACTCTTAACAGATTATAACTTATAGAAACCTAATAACTTATAGATACTTAACAGATCGTAACTTCTGTGTTACCGACTATCCGGTTAAGGATTAATTTCATAGAATCATAATGACTTGTAACTTTGTCTTACATGTTAGTTTTGAAACATGAGAAACTAGCGTTAATATAATTTATCACACATTCATTCTGTATCGCACACAAAACCTAAATGTACTTGTGTTAACGTTTCGCTTCTGGATACTTGAAGTACGTTCCACAAACGTTAGTGTTAACAACTAATTAAAAACATCTGTCAGCATAGAACATATACTTCATAACAGTAGCAAGCTAAGACGAATAGACAAGTACTAATATGATAGACGAAAAAAAAATAGGATTTTACGCCACCTGTTGGTAGACTTCGAAATTCCCCTAGAATAAGGCTAAACTAAAAATGTTTGCATTTATAGCATAATTTAAACTTGTTTTTAGTATTTCAAGCTAAAGAGATACTTGAATTATCATGTGATAAAACGAATGTATAAACACACTTCTTCTTATGTAGTCTTGTCTTGAGATTAAACGATGTATAGACACACCCCTTCATATATTGTCATAAGATTAAACAAGGTATAACCATACCTTTTCTTATGTACTCTTGTCATAAGTTTAAACGATGTGTAAACACACCCTTTCTTATGTAGTCTTGTCATGAGATTAAACGATATATAAACACACCTCTTCTTACGTAGTGTTATTTAATCCTACATCTGTTTTGTTTCTAGTGGAGTTCTATTACGACAAGCTCTTTTGGTTTTATTATATTTAATTGTTAGCTAGAAGTATCGCAGAAATACAAAGAAAAATGTACATATTAATGTTGAAATACTCTATCGTCAAATATAACAATAACAAAGTTTATAGCACCTGTTACGGCTGTTTAGCAATCAATTATAAATCACAAATAATAATGGACGCAATTTCTGTGAAACGTATAAAGGTGTACAAAACAGGTGTTTACTGATAAAAGTTAAAACTAAAGCTATACAATCACAAACACAGAAGTTAATACTAAAGCTACCAATCACAAACACAGAAGTTAATACTAAAGCTACCAATCACAAACACAGAAGTTAATACTAAAGCTAACCAGTCACAAACACAGAAGTTAATACTAAAGCTACCAATCACAAACACAGAAGTTAATACTAAAGCTAACCAGTCACAAACACAGAAGTTAATACTAAAGCTACCAATCACAAACACAGAAGTTAACACTAAAGCTAACCAGTCACAAACACAGAAGTTAATACTAAAGCTACCAATCACAAACACAGAAGTTAATACTAAAGCTAACCAGTCACAAACACAGAAGTTAATACTAAAGCTACCAATCACAAACACAGAAGTTAATACTAAAGCTAACTAGTCACAAACAGAAGTTAATACTAAAGCTATACAATCACAAACACAGAAGTTAATACTAAACCTACCAATCACAAAAACAGAAGTTAATACTAAAGCTACCCAATCACAAACACAGAAGTTAATACTAAAGCTACCCAATCACAAACACAGAAGTTAATACTAAAGCTACCAATCACAAACACAGAAGTTAACACTAAAGCTAACCAATCACAAACACAGAAGTTAATACTAAAGCTATACAATCACAAACACAGAAGTTAATACTAAACCTACCAATCACAAAAACAGAAGTTAATACTAAAGCTACCCAATCACAAACACAGAAGTTAATACTAAAGCTACCCAATCACAAACACAGAAGTTAATACTAAAGCTACCAATCACAAACACAGAAGTTAACACTAAAGCTAACCAATCACAAACACAGAAGTTAATACTAAAGCTACCAATCACAAACACAGAAGTTAATACTAAACCTACCAATCACAAAAACAGAAGTTAATACTAAAGCTAACCAATCACAAACACAGAAGTTAATACTAAAGCTACCAATCACAAACACAGAAGTTAACACTAAAGCTAACCAATCACAAACACAGAAGTTAATACTAAAGCTATACAATCACAAATACAGAAGTTAACACTAAAGCTAACCCATCACAAACACAGAAGTTAACACTAAAGCCACACAATCACGAACACAGAAGTTAATACTAAAGCTACCAATCACAAACACAGAAGTTAACACTAAAGCTAACCAATCACAAACACATAAGAAAAATATTGATAACTTCATTAGGATTTTCTCTAAACCAAATCAAAGATTAAAAATAGTTAGACTTATACTGAGACAATAGAATCTGTTTAACATAAAATAAAAAATAAGTAAATTACAGGTATACAGGATAAAGAAAGAAAAATTAAGACAATATGAAATATTATGGACAAAGTGCGAAACATACTGATGTTAGAAACATTAGAATATGGTGATGATCAACTTGGGTAAAATATAGAAATATAAATTAAAGAAAATTTATAAACATCATGAGCACATAAAGATTACACACAGGAAATGGAAGGAATCTGACTTGGATTTATCAGTAGAGAAAGAACTACTTTCTTATAAAGTAATCACTTTTCTACCATCACTCACTTGACAATGTTGATTTGGATTCATCAGTAGTGGTAGAACTATTTTCTTATTAAATAATCAATGTTGTACCATGACTCATCTCAGAATGTTGATTTGGATTTATCACTAGTTAGAGAACCACTTTCTTATTAAATAATCACTTTTGTAGCATCACTCACCTGAGAATTTTGACTTGGATTTATCAGTAGAGAGAATTATTTTATTTCTGAATACTCACTGTTCTGCCATCACTCACCTGAGAATGTTTATTTGGATTTATCAGTAGTGAGAAAAATACTTTCTTAATAAGTAATCACTGTTCTACCATGACTCATCTCAGAATGTTGATTTGGATTTATCAGTAGTTAGAGAACCACTTTCTTATTAAATAATCAATATTGTACCATCACTCACCAGAAAATGTTCTTTCGATTTCTCTGTAGTGAGAGAACTTTATTCTTATTAAATAATCACTGTTGTACCCTCACTCACCTGAGAATGTTGATTTGGATTTATCAGTAATGATAGAACTACTTTCTTATTAAATAATCAATGTTGTACCATCACTCACCTTAGGATGTTGATTTACATGTATCCGTAGTAAGAGAACTACTTTCTTATTAAATAATTATTGTTGTCCCATCATTCACTTGAAAATCTTGATTTGGATTTGTCAGTGATGAGAAAACTACATTCTTATTAAATAATCACTGTTTTAACCTCACTCACCTGAGAATATTGATTTGGATTCATCAGTAGTGATAGAACTACTTTCTTATTAAATAATCACTGTTGTACCATCACTGACTTGAAAATTCTGACTTGGATTTATCAGTAGTGAGAGAAATACTTTCTTATTAAATAATCACTGTTGTAGCATCATTCACCTGAGAATATTGATTTGGATTTATCCATATTGAGAGAACTATTTTGTTTTTAAATAATCATTGTTGTACCATCACACATCTCAGAATGTTGAGTTGGATTTATCAGGTGTCAGAGAACTACTTTCTTATTACGTAATCACTGTTGTACCATCACTTGAGAATGTTGATTTGGATTTATCTGTGGTGAGAAAACTACTTTCTTATTAAGTAATCACTGTTGTACCATCACTCAACTGAGAATGTTGATTTCGATTCATCAGTAGTTAGAGAACTACTTTCTTATTAACTAATCACTGTTATACTATCACTCACTTGAGAACGTTGATTTGGATTTATCTATATTCAGAGAATTATTTTGTTTTTGAATAATCATTTTTGTACCATCACTCATTTGAGAATGTTGATTTGGATTTATCTGTAGTGAGAGAACTACGTTCTTATTAAATATTCACTGTTGTACCATTACTCATCTCAGAATGTTGATTTGGATTTATCAGTACATAGAGTACTACTTTCTTATTAAGTAATCACTGTTGTACCATCACTCAACTGAGAATGTTGATTTAGATTCATCAGTAGTTAGAGAACTACTTTCTTATTAACTAATCACTGTTGTACTATCACTCACTTGAGAACGTTGATTTGGATTTATCTATATTGAGAGAACTATTTTGTTTTGGAATAATCATTTTTGTACCATCACTCACCTCAGAATGTTGAGTTGGATTTATCAGTAGTCAGAGAACAACTTTCTTATTAAATAATCACTGTTGTAGCATCACTCACTTGAGAATATTGATTTGGATTTATCAGTAGTGAGAGTACTACTTTCTTATTAAATATTCACTGTTGTACCATTACTCACCTGAGAATGTTGATTTTGATTTATCTGTATTGAGAGATCTACTTTCTCATTAATTATTTATTCTTGTCCCATCATTCATTTGAAAATGTTGATCGGATTTATCAGTAGTGAGAGAACTACATTCTTATTCAATAATCACTGTTGTACCATCACTCACCTGAGAATGTTGATTTGGATTTGTCAGTAGTGAGAGAACTACTTTCTTATTAAATAATCACTGTTGTATCATCACTCACCTGAGAATGTTGATTTCGATTTATCAGTAGTGTGAGAAATACTTTGTTATTAAATAATCACTGTTGTAGCATCACTCACCTGAGAATGTTGATTTTGATGTTTCCGTAGTAAGAGAAATTCTTTCTTATTAAATTATTACTGTTGTACCATCATTCACCTGTAAATGTTGATTTGGATTTATCAGTAGTGTGAGAACTACATTCTTATTAAAGAATCACTGTTCTACCATTACTCATCTGATAATGTTGATTTGGATTTATCAGTACTTAGAGATCTACTTTCCTATTAAATAATCAATGTTGTACCATCACTCACCTGAGAATGTTGATTTGCATTCTTCAGTACTTAGAGAAATACTTTCTTATGAAATAATCAATGTTGTAACATGACTCATCTCAGAATGTTGATTTGGATTTATCAGTAGTAAGAGAACTAATTTTTTATTAAATATCAACTGTTGTACCATTACTCATTTCAGAATGTTGATTTGGATTTATCAGTACATAGAGTACTACTTTATTATTAAATATTAACTGTTGTACCATTACTCATTTCAGAATGTTGATTTGGATTTATCAGTACATAGAGTACTACTTTATTATTAAATAATCACTGTTACACAAATCACTCTCCTGAGAATGTTGATTTTCATTTATCCGTAGTGAGAGAACAGCTTTCTTATTAAAATTTTTTGTTGTACAATCATTCTCCTGAAAATGTTGATTTGGGTTTATAAGTAGTGAAAGAACTACATTGTTATTAAATAATCACTGTTGTACCCTCACTTTCCTGAGATTATTGATTTTGATTCTTCATTAGCGATAGAACTACTTTCTTATAAAATTATTATTGTTGCACTATCATTCACCTGGAAATGTTGATTTGGATTTATCAGTAGTGGGAGAACTACATTCTTATTAAATAATCACTTTTGTACCATCAGTCACCTGAGAATGTTGATTTGGATTTATCAGTAGAGAGAGAACTACATTCATATTCAATAATCACTGTTCTATCCTCACTCACATGTGAATGTTGATTTGAATTTATCAGTAGTGAGAAAACTACTTTCTTATTGAATATTTACTGTTGTACCATTACTCACATGAAAATGTTGATTTGGATTTATCTGTAGTGAGAGAACTAATTTCTTATTAAATATTCAGTGTTGTACCATTACTAATTTCAGAATGTTGATTTGGATTTATCAGTACGTAGAGTACTACTTTATTATTAAATAATCACTGTTATACAAATCACTCTCCTGAGAATGTTGATTTTCATGTATCCGTAGTGAGAGAACAGCTTTCTTATTAAATAATTATTGTTCTTCAATCATTCACCTGAAAATGTTGATTTGGATTTATAAGTAGTGAAAGAACTACATTGTTATTAAATAATCACTGTTGTACCCTCACTTTCCTGAGAATATTGATTTTGATTCTTCAGTAGTGATAGAACTACTTTCTTATTAAATTATTACTGTTGTACCATCACTCACCTGAGAATGTTGATTTGGATTTTCCTGTAGTGAGAGAACTACTTTATTATTAAATATTCACTGTTGTACCATTACTAAACTGAGAATGTTGATTTCGATTTATAGGTAGTGAGATAACTACTTTCTCATTAAATAATCATGGTTTTACCATCACTCATTCGAGAATACTGACTTTGATTTATATTTAAAGAGAAAACTACTTGCTTATTAAATAATCACTGTGGTACCATCATTCACCTGAGAATGTTGATTTGGATTGATCAGTAGTGAAAGAACTACTTTCTTATTAAATAATAACTGTTGTAGCATCGCTCACCTGAGAATGTTAATTTTGATGTTTCCGTAATAAGAGAACTACTATCTCATTAAATTATTACTGTTGTACAATCATTTACCTGAAAATGTTAAATTGGATTTATACTTAGTGAAAGAACTATATTGTTATTAAATAATCACTGTTGTACCCTCACTTTCCTGAGAATATTAATTTGGATTAATCACTGGTGAGAGAGCTCGCTACTTTCATATTAAATAATCACTGTTGTACAATCACTCACCTGAGAATGTTGATTTGGGTTTATCTGTAGTGAGAGAACTACTTTTTTATACAATAATCACTGTTGTAGCCTCACTCACCTGAGAATTCAGACTTGGATGTATCTTTAAAGAGAAAACTACTTTCTTATCAAATAATCACTGTTGCACCATCATTCATCTGAGAATGTTGATTTGGTTTTATCAGTAACGAGAAATCTACTTTCTTATGTAATAATCACTGTTGTACGATCATTCGCATAAGAAAGTTGATTTAAATTTATCAGCAGTGAGAAAACTACTTTCTTATTAAATAATCACTGTTGTACAATAACCCACCTGAGAATGTTGATTTGGATTGTTCTGTAGTGAGAGAACTTCTTTCTTATTAAATAATCACTGTTATACAAATGATTCGCTTGAGAATGTTGAATTTAATGTATCCGTACAGATAGAACTACTTTCTGATTAAATATTTATTGTTATACCATTATTCACCTGAAAATTTTGATTTGGATTTCTCAGTAGTGAGAGAATTACATTATTAATATATAATCACTGTTGTACCCTCAATCACCTGTGAATATTGATTTTGATTCATCAGTAGTAATAGAACTACTTTCTTATTAAATAATCGCTGTTTTACAATCACATACCTGAGAATGTTGATTTGAATTTATCAGTAGTGACAGAAGTACTTTCTTATTAAATAATCACTGTTGTACCACACTCACCTGAGAATATTGATTTCGATTTATAGGTAGTGAGAGAACTACTATCTCATTAAATAATCATTGTTTTACCATCACTCACTCGAGAATAGTGACTTGGATTTTTCTTTAAAGAGAAAACTACTTGCTTATTAAATATACACTGTGGTACCATCATTAACCTGAGAATGTTGATTTGGATTTGACAGAAGTGAAAGAACTACTTTCTTGTTAAAAAATCACTTTTGTACCATCACTTTCATGAGAATGTTGATTTGGATTTATCTGCAGTGAGAACCCTAGTTTCTTATTAAACAATCACTGTTGTACCACAACTCATCTGAGAATGTTGATTTGGATTCATCAGTACTTAGAGAAATACTTTCTTATGAAATAATGAATGTTGTAGCATCATTCACCTGAGAATATTGATTTGGATTTATCTATATTGAGAGAACTATTTTGTTTTTAAATAATCATTGTTGTACCATTACTCATTTCAGAATGTTGATTTTGATTTATCAGTACATAGAGTACTACTTTCATATTAAATAATCACTGTTGTACCATCACTCACCTGAGAGTGTTGATTTGGGTTTATCTGTAGTGAGTGAACTACTTTCTTCTACAATAATCACTGTTGTAGCCACACTCACCTGAGAATTCTGACTTGGATGTATCTTTAAAGAGAAAACTACTTTCTTATCAAATAATCACTGTTGCACCATCATTCATCTGAGAATGTTGATTTGGATTTATCAGTTTTGAGAGAACTACTTTCTTATTAAATAATCACTGTTGTACAATCTCTCAACTGAGAATGTTGATTTGAATTCGTCAGTAGTGAGAAAACTACTTTCTTATTAAATAATCACTATTGTACCATCACTCAACTGAGAATGTTGATTTGGATTTATCAGTAGTGAGAGAACTACTTTCTTATTAAAAAAATCTCTGTTGTACCATCACTCACCTGAGAATGTTGATTTGGATTTAATAGTACTTAGAGAAATACTTTCTTATGAAATAATCATTGTTGTACCATCATTCACATAAGAATGTTGATTTGGATTTATCAGTAGTTAGAGAACTACTTTCTTATCAAATAATCACTGTTGTACAAATCACTCACCTGAGAATGTTGATTTTCAAGTATCCTTAGTGAGAGAAATACTTTCCTATTAAATATTTATCGTTGTACGATCATTCACATGAAAATGTTGATTTGGATTCATCAGTAGTGAGAAAACTATATTGATATTCAATAATCACTGTTCTACCCTCACTCACATGAGAATGTTGATTTGAATTTAACAGTAGTGAGAAAACTACTTTTTTATTAAATAATCACTGTTATAGAAATCACTCAACTAAGAATGTACATATTCATGTATCCGTAGTGAGATAACTACTTTCTGATTAAATATTTATTGTTGTACAATCATTTATCTGAGAATGTTGATTTGGATTTATCAGTAGTGAGAAAACTACTTTCTTATTAAATAGTCCATGGTGTACCATCACTCACTTCAAAATGTTCTTTTGGATTTATCTGCAGGGAGAAAACTACTTTCTTGTAAAATAATCAGTGTTGTACCAACCCTCAACTGAGAATTTTGATTTGGATTTGTCTGTAGTGAGAGAACTACTTTCTCATTAAATAATCACTGTTCTATCGTAACTTACCTGATAATGTTGATTTGGATTTATCAGTAGAGAGAAAACTACTTTCTTATTGAATAATCACTGTTTTACATTACTCGCATGAGAATGTTGATTTCGATTTATTTGTTGTGAGAGAACTACTTTCTCATTCAATAATCAATCTTGTACATCATTCACCTGAAAATGTTGAGTTGGATTTATCAGTAGTGAGAGAACTACATTTTAATAAATAATCTCTGTTGTACCCTGAATCACCTGAGAATATTGATTTTGATTCATCAGTAGCGATAGAACTACTTCCTTATTAAATAATAACAATGTACCATTTCTAACCTGAGAATGTTGATTTCGATTTATATGTAGTGAGAGAACTACTTTATCATTATATAATCATTGTTTTACCATCACTCACTCGAAAATACTGAGTTGTATTTGTCTTTAAAGAGAAAACTACTTGCTTATTAAATAATCAATGTGGTAAAACATTCACCTGAGAATGTTGATTTTGATGTATCCGTAGTGAGAGAACTATTTTCTTATTAAAAATAAGTGTTGTACCATCATTCACCTGAAAATGTTAATTTTGATTTATCAGTAGTGAGAGAACTACATTCTTATTAAATAATCCCTATTGTACCATCATTCATCTGAGAATGTTGATTTGGATTTATCACTACGTAGAGAGCTAGCTAGTTTCTTATTAAAGACTCACCGTTGTACCATCACTCACCTGAGAATGTTGATTTTGATGTATCGTAGTGAGAGAACTACTTTCTTTTTAAATAATCGCTGTTATACAAATCACTCGCCTGAGAATGTAGATTTTCATATATCCGTAGTGAGATAACTACTATCTTGTAAAATAATCACTGTTGTACTATTACTCAACTAAGAATTTTGATTTGGATTCATCAGTAGTTAAAGAACTACTTTCTTATTAAATAATCACTGTTGTACCATCACTTACCTGTGAATGTTGATTTAGATTTATCTATAGTGAGAGAACTACTTTCTCATTAAATAATCACTGTTCTATCAGAACTTACCTGAGAATGTTGATTTGGATTTATCATTAGAGAAATAACTACTTTTTTATTAAGTAATCACTGTTGTACCATCACTCACTTGAGGATGTTGATTTGAATTTACCAGTAGTGAGAAAACTACTTTCTATTAAATAATCAAAGTTGTATCATCATTCACTTGAGAATGTTAATTTGGATTTATCAGTGGTGAGGGAACTACTTTCTTATTAAATAATCACTGTTATACAAATTACTCACCTGAGAATGTTGATTTGGATTCATAAGTAGTTAGAAAACTACTTTCTTATTGAATAATCACTGTTGTACCATTATTCACTTAAGAATATTGATTTCGATTTATTTCTAATGAGAGAACTACTTTCTCATTAAATAATCATTGTTTGACCATCACTCACTCGAGAATACTGACTTGGATTTATCTTTAAAGAGAAACCTACTTGCTTATTAAATAATCACTTTAGTACCATCATTCACCTGAGAATGTGGATATGGATTTATCAGTAGATAGAGAACTATTTTATTATTTTATAATCACTGTTGTACCATCACTCACATGAGAAGTTGATATGGATTTATCACTGCTGAGAAAGCCAGCTACTTTCTTATTAAAGAATCACCGTTGTACCATCACTCACATGAGAATATTAATTTGAATTTATGAATAGTGCGAAAACTACTATCTTCTTAAATAATCACTATTGTACCATCACTCATTTGAGGATGTTGATTTGTATTTATCTGTTGTGAGAGAACTACTTTCTTATTAAATAATCACTGTTGTATCATTACTCACCTGAGAATGTTGATTTGGGTATATCTGTAGTGAGAGATCTACTTTCTTGTAAAATAATCACTGTTGTAGCATCACTCATTTGAGAATATTGATTTCGATTTGTCAGTAGTGAGAGAACTACTTTCTTATTAAATAATCACTGTTGTACCATCATTAACCTGAGAATGTTGATTTGGATGTATCTGTAGTGAGAGAACTACTTTCTTATTAAATAATCACCGTTGTACCATCACTCACCTGAGTGTGTTGATTTGGATTCATCAGTACTTAGAGAAATACTTTCTTATGAAATAATGAATGTTGTAGCATCATTCACCTGAGAATATTGATTTGGATTTATCTATATTGAGAGAACTATTTTGTTTTTAAATAATCATTGTTGTACCATTACTCATTTCAGAATGTTGATTTTGATTTATCAGTACATAGAGTACTACTTTCATATTAAATAATCACTGTTGTACCATCACTCACCTGAGAGTGTTGATTTGGGTTTATCTGTAGTGAGTGAACTACTTTCTTCTACAATAATCACTGTTGTAGCCACACTCACCTGAGAATTCTGACTTGGATGTATCTTTAAAGAGAAAACTACTTTCTTATCAAATAATCACTGTTGCACCATCATTCATCTGAGAATGTTGATTTGGATTTATCAGTTTTGAGAGAACTACTTTCTTATTAAATAATCACTGTTGTACAATCTCTCAACTGAGTGTGTTGATTTGGATTTATCTGAAGTGAGAGAACTACTTTTTTATTAAATAATCACTGTTGTAGCATCACTGACCTCAGAATGTTGATTTGGATTTGTCAGTAGTGAGAGAAGTTCTTTCTTATTAAATAAACACTGTTATACCATCACTCAACTGAGAATGTTGATTTGAATCCATCACTAGTTAGATAACTTCTTTCTTATAAAATCACTTTTGTACCATAACGTACCTGAAAATGTTGATTTGAATTTATCTGTAGTGAGAGATCTACTTTCTTGTAAAATAATGACTGTTCTAGAATCACACACCTGACAATATTGATTGGGATTGGCAGTAGTGAGAGAACTACTTTTTTTATTAAATATTCACTGTTGTACCATTACTCCCTTGAGAATGTTGATTTCGATTTATCTGTAGTGAGAGAACTACATTCTCATTAAATAATCATTGTTGTACCATCACTAACTAGACAATACTCACTTGGATTTATTTCTAAAAAGAAAACTACTTTCTTATTAAAAAATCTCTGTTGTACCATCACTCATATCGGAATGTTGATATGGATTAAACAGCAGTGAGAAAACTACTTTTTTATTAAATAATTAATGTTGTATCATCATTCACTTAAGAATGTTAATTTGGATTTATCAGTAGTGAGAAACCTACTTTTTATTAAATAATCTCTGTTGTACTATCACTCACCTGAGAATGTTAATTTGGATTTATCACTACTGAGAGAGCTACTTTCTTTTTAAATAATCATTGCTGTATCATCACTCATCTGAAATATTGATTTGGATTTATCTGTTGTGAGAGAACTACTTTCTTCTTAAATAATCACTGTTGTGCTATCACTCACCTGAGAATGTTGATTTGGATTTATCTGTAGTGTGAGAACTACTTTCTTATTAAATACTCACTGTCGTGCTATCACTCACCTGACAATGTTGATTTCGATTAATCTGTAGTGAGAGAACTACTTTCTCATTAAATAATCACTGTTCTATCATCAATCTCCTGCGAATGTTGATTTCGATTTAGATAAGAAAACTACTTTCTTATTAAATACTCACTGTCGTGCTATCACTCACCTGACAATGTTGATTTCGATTAATCTGTAGTGAGAGAACTACTTTCTCATTAAATAATCACTGTTTTATCATCAATCTCCTGAGAATGTTAATTTCGATTTATGAATAGAGAGAGAACTACTTTGTTATTAAGTAATCACTGTTTTACCATCACTCACTAGAGGATGTTGATTTCAATTTACCAGTAGTGAGGAAACTACTTTTTTATTAAATAATTAATGTTGTATCATCATTCACTTAAGAATGTTAATTTGGATTTATCGGTAGTGATAGAGCTACATTCTTTTTAAATAATCATTGTTGTACCAGCACATATCTGAAATATTGATTTGGATTTATCTGTTGTCAGAGAACTACTTTCTTATTAAATAATCATTGTTGTACCATCACATATCTGAAATATTGATTTGGATTTATGTGTTGTCAGAGAACTAGTTTCTTATTGAATAATCACTGTTGTATCATCACTCACCTGAGAATGTTAAATTGGATTTATCCGTAGTGAGGGAACTACTTTCTTATTAAAATAAGTATTGTACCATCATTCACCTGAAAATGTTGATTTGGAGTTATCAGTAGTGAGAGAATTACATTCTTATCAAATAATCTCTGTTGTACCATCACTCACCTGAGAATGTTAATTTGCACTTTTCTGTAGTGAGAAAACTACTTTGTTATTAAATAATCACTGTTCTACCATCCTTCACCTGAGAATGTTCACCTGGATTTATCCGTAGTGAGAGAACTACTTTCTTATTAAATATTCACTGTTGCACAATCATTCACCTGAGAATGTTGATTTGGACTTTTCTGTAGTGAGAAAACTACTTTTTTTGAAATGAAAACTGTTATACCATCACTCAACTGAGAATGTTGATTTGGATTTAACAATAGTAAAAAAAAAGTACTTATTAAATTATCAGTGTTATACCATCACTCTCCTGAGAGTGTTGATTTGGATTTACAGCAGTGAGAAAACTACTTTTCTTATTAAAGAATCACCGTTGTACCATCACTCACCTGAGAAAGTTGATTTGGATTTATCACTACTGAGAGAGCCAGCTACTTTCTTATTAAAGAATCACCGTTGTACCATCACTCGCCTGAGAATGTAGATTTTCATGTATCCGTAGTGAAATAACTACTTTCTGTTTAAATAATTATTGTTGTACAATCATTCGCCTGAAAATGTTCATTTGGATTTATCAGAAGTGATAGAACTACTTTCTTATTAAATAATCGCTATTGTACCATTACTCACTTGAAGATGTTCATTTGGATTTATCTGCAAAGAAAAAACTAGTTTCTTGTAAAATAGTCACCGTTGTACCATCACTCAACTGAGAATTTTGATTTGGATTCATCTGCAGTGAGAGAACGACTTTTTCATCAAATAATCACTGTTCTATCATCACCCACCTGAGAATGTTGATTTGGATTTATCATTAGAGAGAGAACTACTTTTTATTAAATATTCACTGTTGTTCCATTACTGACCTGAGAATGTTAATTTCGATTAACCTGTAGTGACAGAACTAAATTCTCATTAAATAATCATTGTTGTACCATCACTCACTTGAAAATGCTCACTTGGATTTATCTTTAAAGAGAAAACTACTTTCTTATTAAATAATCACTGTTGTAATATCACTCACCTCAGAATGTTGATTTGGATTTGTCAGTAGTGAGAGAACTACTTTCTTATTAAATAATCACTATTGTACCATCACTCATTTGAGAATGTTGATTTGAAACCGTCAGTATTGAGAAATCTACTTTCTTATTAAATATTCACTGTTGTACCATTACTCACCTGAGAATGTTGATTTCGATTTATCTGTAGTGAGAGAACTACTTTGTTATTATATAATCACTGTTGTACCACACTCACCTGAGAATGTTGATTTGGATTTATCCATAATGAGAGAACTACTTTCTTATTAAATAATCACAGTTTTACCATCACTCACCTGAGAATGTTGATTTGAAGTCGTCAATATTGAGAAATCTACTTTCTTATTAAATATTCACTGTTGTACTATTACTCACCTGAGAATGTTGACTTGGATTTATCCATAGTGAGAGAACTACTTTCTTATTAAATAATCACCGTTGTACCCTCACTCACCTGAGAGTGTTGATTTCGATTTGTCAGTAGTGAGAGAACTACTTGCTTATTAAATAATGACTGTTGTACCATCGCTCACCTGAGAATGTTGATTTGGATTTATCAGTAGTGAGAGAACTACTTTCTTATTAAATAATCAGTGTTGTAGCATCACTCACCTCAGAATCTTCATTTGGGTTTGTCAGTAGTGAGAGAATTATTTTTTTTATTAAATAATCACTGTTCTACTATATCTCACCTGAGAATGTTGATTTGAATTCGTCAGTAGTGAGAAAACTACTTTCTTATTAAATAATCATTATTGGACCATCACTCAACTGAGAATGTTGATTTGGATTCATCAGTTCTTTATAAGAAAGAAGTTATCTTATAAAATAATCACTTTTCTACCATAACGTACCTGAAAATGTTGATTTGAATTTATCTATAGTGAGAGATCTACTTTCTTGTAAAATAATGACTGTTCTAGAATCACTCACCTAAGAATATTGATTTCGATTTACCTGTAGTGAGAGAACTACATTCTCATTAAATAATTATTGTTCTACCATCACTCACCTGACAATGCTCCCTTGGATTGATCTTTAAAGAGAAAACTACTTGCTTATTAAATAATCACTGTTGTACCATCACTCACCTGAGAATGTTGATTTGGATTTATAAGTAGTGAGAGAACTACTTTTTTATTAAAAAATCTCTGTTGTAGAATTTCTCACCTGAAAATGTTGATTTGAATTTACCAGCAATAAGAAAACTATTTTCTTGTTAAATAATCACTGTTGTACTATCACTCACCTAAGAATGTTGATTTGGATTTATCAGTAGTGAGAGAGCTATTTTCTTTTTAAATAATCATTGTTGTACCATCACTCATCTGAAATATCGATTTGGATTTATCCGTAGTGAGAGAACTACTTTGTTATTAAATAATCACTGTTGTAGCATCACTCACCTGAGAATGTTGATTTCGATTTATCTGTAGTGAGAGAACTACTTTTTATTATATGATCGCTGTTGTACCACACTCACCTGGGAATGTTGATTTAAATTTATCAGTCGTGAGAGAACTACTTGCTTATTAAATAATGACTGTTGTACCATCGCTCACCTGAGAATGTTGAAATGGATTTATCAGTAGTGACAGAACTACTTGCTTATTAAATAATGACTGTTGTACCATCGCTCACCTGAGAATGTTGATTTGGATTTACCAGTAGTGTGAGAAATACTTTGTTATTAAGTAATCACTGTTGTTTCGTCACTCACCTGAGTATTTTGATTTGGATTTATCTGTAGTTAGAGAACTACTTTTTTATTAAATAATCACTGTTGTACCATCACTCAACTGAGAATGTTGACTTAAATTTATCAGTCGTAAGAGAACTACTCGCTTATTAAAAAATCACTGTTCTACCATCAATCACCTGAGAATTTTGATTTGGATGTTTCTGTTGTGAAAAATCTACTTTCTTATAAAATAATGACTGTTGTACCATCGCTCACCTGAGAATGTTGATTTGGATTTATCAGTAATGAGAGAACTACTTTCTTATTAAATAATGACTGTTGTACCATCATTCACCTGAGAATATTGATTTGGATTTATCAATAGTGAAATAACTATTTATTAAATTATCAGTGATGTACCATCACTCACCTGAGAATATTGATTTGGATTTATCTTAAGTGAGAGAACTACTTTCTTATTAAATAATCACTGTTGTACCATCAATCACCTGAGTGTGTTGATTTGGATTTATCTGAAGTGAGAGAACTACTTTCTTATTAAATAATCAGTGTTATAGCATCACTCACCTCAGAACCTTGATTTGGTTTTGTCAGTAGTGAGAGAATTATTTTATTATTAAATAATCACTGTTGTACAATATCTCACCTGAGAATGTTGATTTGAATTCGTCAGTAGTGAGAAAACTACTTTCTTATTAAATAATCATTATTGTACCATCACTCAACTGAGAATGTTGAATTGGATTCATCAGTAGTAAGATAACTTCTTTCTTATAAAATAATCACTTTTGTACCATAACTTACCTGAAAATGTTGATTTGAATTTATCTATAGTGAGAGATCTACTTTCTTGTAAAATAATGACTGTTCTAGAATCACTCACCTGAGAATATTGATTTCGATTTACCTGTAGTGAGAGAACTACATTCTCATTAAATAATTATTGTTCTACCATCACTCACCTGACAATGCTCCCTTGGATTGATCTTTAAAGAGAAAACTTCTTTCTTATTAAATAATCACTGTTGTAGCATCACTCACCTGAAAATGTTGATTTGAATTTACCAGCAATGAGAAAACTATTTTCTTGTTAAATAATCACTGTTGTACTATCACTCACTTGAAGATGTTGATTTTGATTTATCAGTAGTGATAAAACTACTTTCTTATTGAATAATCACTGTTGTAGCATCACTCATCTCAGAATGTTGATTTGGATTTATCAGTAGTGAGAGAGCTATTTTCTTTTTAAATAATCATTGTTGTACCATTACTTATCTGAAATATCGATTTGGATTTATCTGTAGTGAGAGAACTACTTTTTATTATATGATCGCTGTTGTCCCACACTCACCTGGGAATATTGATTTAAATTTATCAGTCGTGAGAGAACTACTTGCTTATTAAATAATGACTGTTGTACCATCGCTCACCTGAGATTGTTGAAATGGATTTATCAGTAGTGAGAGAACTACATTCTTATTAAAAAAATCACTGTTGTACCATCATTCACCTCATAATTTTGATTTGGATGTTTCTGCTGTGACAAAACTACTTTCTTATAAAATTATCACTGTTGTACCATCACTCACTTGAGTATGTTGATTTGGATTTATCAGTAGTGAGAGAACTACTTTCTTATTAAATAATCACTGTTGTATCATCACTCACCTGAGAATGTTGATTTCGATTGATCAGTAGTGTGAGAAATACTTTGTTATTAAGTAATCACTGTTGTTTCGTCACTAACCTGAGTATTTTGATTTGGATTTATCTGTAGTTAGAGAACTACTTTTTTATTAAATAATGACTGTTGTACCATCACTCACCTGAGAATGTTGATTCAAATTTATCAGTCGTAACAGAACTACTTGCTTATTAAATAATGACTGTTGTACCATCGTTCACCTGAGAATGTTGATTTGGATTTATCAGTAGTGAGAGAACTACTTTCTTATTAAAAAATCACTGTAGTACCATCATTCACCTGAGAATGTTGATTTGGATGTATCTGTTATGAAAAACTAGTTTCTTATAAAATAATCACTGTTGTACCATCATTAACCTGAGAATATTCATTTGGATTTATCAATAATGAAAGACCTATTTATTAAATTATCAGTGTTGTACCATCACTCACCTGAGAATGTTGATTTGGATTTATCAGTAGTTAGAGAGCTATTTTCTTTTTAAATAATCATTGTTGTACCACACTCACCAGGGAATGTTGATTTGGATTTATCTGTAGTGAGAGAACTAATTTCTTATTAAATAATCACTTTTGTACCATCATTTACCTGAGAATGTTAATTTGGATTTATTAGTAGTGAGAGAAGTACTTTGTTATTAAGTAATCACTGTTGTTTCATCACTCACGCATGTATTTTGATTTGGATTTATCTGTAGTTAGAGAACTACTTTGTTATTAAATAATCACTGTTGTACCATCACTCACCTGAGAATGTTGATTTAAATTCATCAGTCGTGATAGAACTACTTTCTTATAAAATAATCACTTTTGTACCATAACTTACCTGAAAATGTTGATTTGAATTTACCTGTAGTGAGAGATCTACTTTCTTGTAAAATAATGAGTGTTCTAGAATCACTCACCTGAGAATATTGATTTCGATTTATCTATAGTGAGAGAACTACATTCTCATTAAATAATCATTGTTGTACCATCACTCACTTGACAATGCTCACTTGGATTTATCTTTAAAGAGAAAACTTCTTTCTTATTAAATAATCACTGTTGTAATATCATTCACCTGATAATGATGTTTTGGATTTATCAGCAGTGAGAGAACTACTTTCTTATTAAAAGTTTCTGTTGTAGCATCACTCACTTGAGGATGTTGATTTGGATTTATCAGCACTGAAAACTACTTTCTTATTAAAATTCACTGTTGTACTATCACTCACCTGAGAATGTTGATTTGGATTTATCAGTAGTTAGAGAGCTATTTTCTTTTCAAATAATCATTGTTTTACCATCACTTATCTGAAATATCGATTTGGATTTATCTGTAGTGAGAGAACTACTTTGTTATTAAATAATCACTATTGTAGCATCACTCACCTGCGAATGTTGATTTGGATTTATTAGTAGTGAGAGAACTACTTTTTATTATATAATCACTGTTGTACCACACTCACCAGGGAATGTTGATTTGGATTTATCTGTAGTGAGATCACTACTTTTATATTATATGATCACTGTTGTACCACACTCACCTGTGAATGTTGATTTGGATTTATCTGTAGTGAGAGAACTAAATTCTCATTAAATAATCATTGTTGTACCAACACTCACTTGAAAATGCTCCATTGGATTTATCTTTAAAGAGAAAACTACTTTCTTATTCAATAACCACTGTTGTACCATATTTACCTGGGAATGTTGATTTGGATTTATCTGTAGTGAGAGAACTAATTTCTTATTAAATAATCACTGTTGCACCATCACTCACCTAAGAATGTTGATTTTGATTTATCCGTAGTGACAGAAGTACTTTCTTATTAAATAATGACTGTAGTACCATCATTCACCTGAGAATGTTGATTTGGATGTATCTGTTATGAAAAAACTAGTTTCTTATAAAATAATCACTGTTGTACCATCATTAACCTGAGAATATTGATTTGGATTTATCAACAGTAAAACAACTACTTATTAAATTATCAGTGATGTACCATCACTCACCTGAGAGTGTTGATTTGGATTTATCTGAAGTGAGAGAACTACTTTCTTATTAAATAATCGCTATTGTACCATTACTCACTTGAAGATGTTCATTTGGATTTATCTGCAAAGAAAAAACTAGTTTCTTGTAAAATAGTCACCGTTGTACCATCACTCAACTGAGAATTTTGATTTGGATTCATCTGCAGTGAGAGAACTACATTCTCATTAAATAATTATTGTTCTACCATCACTCACCTGACAATGCTCCCTTGGATTGATCTTTAAAGAGAAAACTTCTTTCTTATTAAATAATCACTGTTGTAGCATCACTCACCTGAAAATGTTGATTTGAATTTACCAGCAATGAGAAAACTATTTTCTTGTTAAATAATCACTGTTGTACTATCACTCACTTGAAGATGTTGATTTTGATTTATCAGTAGTGATAAAACTACTTTCTTATTAAATAATCACTGTTGTAATATCACTCACCTCAGAATGTTGATTTGGATTTGTCAGTAGTGAGAGAACTACTTTCTTATTAAATAATCACTATTGTACCATCACTCATTTGAGAATGTTGATTTGAAACCGTCAGTATTGAGAAATCTACTTTCTTATTAAATATTCACTGTTGTACCATTACTCACCTGAGAATGTTGATTTCGATTTATCTGTAGTGAGAGAACTACTTTGTTATTATATAATCACTGTTGTACCACACTCACCTGAGAATGTTGATTTGGATTTATCCATAATGAGAGAACTACTTTCTTATTAAATAATCACAGTTTTACCATCACTCACCTGAGAATGTTGATTTGAAGTCGTCAATATTGAGAAATCTACTTTCTTATTAAATATTCACTGTTGTACTATTACTCACCTGAGAATGTTGACTTGGATTTATCCATAGTGAGAGAACTACTTTCTTATTAAATAATCACCGTTGTACCCTCACTCACCTGAGAGTGTTGATTTCGATTTGTCAGTAGTGAGAGAACTACTTGCTTATTAAATAATGACTGTTGTACCATCGCTCACCTGAGAATGTTGATTTGGATTTATCAGTAGTGAGAGAACTACTTTCTTATTAAATAATCAGTGTTGTAGCATCACTCACCTCAGAATCTTCATTTGGGTTTGTCAGTAGTGAGAGAATTATTTTTTTTATTAAATAATCACTGTTCTACTATATCTCACCTGAGAATGTTGATTTGAATTCGTCAGTAGTGAGAAAACTACTTTCTTATTAAATAATCATTATTGGACCATCACTCAACTGAGAATGTTGATTTGGATTCATCAGTTCTTTATAAGAAAGAAGTTATCTTATAAAATAATCACTTTTCTACCATAACGTACCTGAAAATGTTGATTTGAATTTATCTATAGTGAGAGATCTACTTTCTTGTAAAATAATGACTGTTCTAGAATCACTCACCTAAGAATATTGATTTCGATTTACCTGTAGTGAGAGAACTACATTCTCATTAAATAATTATTGTTCTACCATCACTCACCTGACAATGCTCCCTTGGATTGATCTTTAAAGAGAAAACTACTTGCTTATTAAATAATCACTGTTGTACCATCACTCACCTGAGAATGTTGATTTGGATTTATAAGTAGTGAGAGAACTACTTTTTTATTAAAAATCTCTGTTGTAGAATTTCTCACCTGAAAATGTTGATTTGAATTTACCAGCAATAAGAAAACTATTTTCTTGTTAAATAATCACCGTTGTACTATCACTCACCTAAGAATGTTGATTTGGATTTATCAGTAGTGATAGAGCTATTTTCTTTTTAAATAATCATTGTTGTACCATCACTCATCTGAAATATCGATTTGGATTTATCCGTAGTGAGAGAACTACTTTGTTATTAAATAATCACTGTTGTAGCATCACTCACCTGAGAATGTTGATTTCGATTTATCTGTAGTGAGAGAACTACTTTTTTATTATATGATCGCTGTTGTACCACACTCACCTGGGAATGTTGATTTAAATTTATCAGTCGTGAGAGAACTACTTGCTTATTAAATAATGACTGTTGTACCATCGCTCACCTGAGAATGTTGAAATGGATTTATCAGTAGTGACAGAACTACTTGCTTATTAAATAATGACTGTTGTACCATCGCTCACCTGAGAATGTTGATTTGGATTTACCAGTAGTGTGAGAAATACTTTGTTATTAAGTAATCACTGTTGTTTCGTCACTCACCTGAGTATTTTGATTTGGATTTATCTGTAGTTAGAGAACTACTTTTTTATTAAATAATCACTGTTGTACCATCACTCAACTGAGAATGTTGACTTAAATTTATCAGTCGTAAGAGAACTACTCGCTTATTAAAAAATCACTGTTCTACCATCAATCACCTGAGAATTTTGATTTGGATGTTTCTGTTGTGAAAAATCTACTTTCTTATAAAATAATGACTGTTGTACCATCGCTCACCTGAGAATGTTGATTTGGATTTATCAGTAATGAGAGAACTACTTTCTTATTAAATAATGACTGTTGTACCATCATTCACCTGAGAATATTGATTTGGATTTATCAATAGTGAAATAACTATTTATTAAATTATCAGTGATGTAACATCACTCACCTGAGAATATTGATTTGGATTTATCTGTAGTGAGAGAACTACTTTCTTATTAAATAATCACTGTTGTACCATCAATCACCTGAGTGTGTTGATTTGGATTTATCTGAAGTGAGAGAACTACTTTCTTATTAAATAATCAGTGTTATAGCATCACTCACCTCAGAACCTTGATTTGGTTTTGTCAGTAGTGAGAGAATTATTTTATTATTAAATAATCACTGTTGTACAATATCTCACCTGAGAATGTTGATTTGAATTCGTCAGTAGTGAGAAAACTACTTTCTTATTAAATAATCATTATTGTACCATCACTCAACTGAGAATGTTGAATTGGATTCATCAGTAGTAAGATAACTTCTTTCTTATAAAATAATCACTTTTGTACCATAACTTACCTGAAAATGTTGATTTGAATTTATCTATAGTGAGAGATCTACTTTCTTGTAAAATAATGACTGTTCTAGAATCACTCACCTGAGAATATTGATTTCGATTTACCTGTAGTGAGAGAACTACATTCTCATTAAATAATTATTGTTCTACCATCACTCACCTGACAATGCTCCCTTGGATTGATCTTTAAAGAGAAAACTTCTTTCTTATTAAATAATCACTGTTGTAGCATCACTCACCTGAAAATGTTGATTTGAATTTACCAGCAATGAGAAAACTATTTTCTTGTTAAATAATCACTGTTGTACTATCACTCACTTGAAGATGTTGATTTTGATTTATCAGTAGTGATAAAACTACTTTCTTATTGAATAATCACTGTTGTAGCATCACTCATCTCAGAATGTTGATTTGGATTTATCAGTAGTGAGAGAGCTATTTTCTTTTTAAATAATCATTGTTGTACCATTACTTATCTGAAATATCGATTTGGATTTATCTGTAGTGAGAGAACTACTTTTTATTATATGATCGCTGTTGTCCCACACTCACCTGGGAATATTGATTTAAATTTATCAGTCATTGAGAGAACTACTTGCTTATTAAATAATGACTGTTGTACCATCGCTCACCTGAGATTGTTGAAATGGATTTATCAGTAGTGAGAGAACTACATTCTTATTAAAAAAATCACTGTTGTACCATCATTCACCTCAGAATTTTGATTTGGATGTTTCTGCTGTGACAAAACTACTTTCTTATAAAATTATCACTGTTGTACCATCACTCACTTGAGTATGTTGATTTGGATTTATCAGTAGTGAGAGAACTACTTTCTTATTAAATAATCACTGTTGTATCATCACTCACCTGAGAATGTTGATTTCGATTGATCAGTAGTGTGAGAAATACTTTGTTATTAAGTAATCACTGTTGTTTCGTCACTAACCTGAGTATTTTGATTTGGATTTATCTGTAGTTAGAGAACTACTTTTTTATTAAATAATGACTGTTGTACCATCACTCACCTGAGAATGTTGATTCAAATTTATCAGTCGTAACAGAACTACTTGCTTATTAAATAATGACTGTTGTACCATCGTTCACCTGAGAATGTTGATTTGGATTTATCAGTAGTGAGAGAACTACTTTCTTATTAAAAAATCACTGTAGTACCATCATTCACCTGAGAATGTTGATTTGGATGTATCTGTTATGAAAAAACTAGTTTCTTATAAAATAATCACTGTTGTACCATCATTAACCTGAGAATATTCATTTGGATTTATCAATAATGAAAGACCTATTTATTAAATTATCAGTGTTGTACCATCACTCACCTGAGAATGTTGATTTGGATTTATCAGTAGTTAGAGAGCTATTTTCTTTTTAAATAATCATTGTTGTACCACACTCACCAGGGAATGTTGATTTGGATTTATCTGTAGTGAGAGAACTAATTTCTTATTAAATAATCACTTTTGTACCATCATTTACCTGAGAATGTTAATTTGGATTTATTAGTAGTGAGAGAAGTACTTTGTTATTAAGTAATCACTGTTGTTTCATCACTCACGTGCGTATTTTGATTTGGATTTATCTGTAGTTAGAGAACTACTTTGTTATTAAATAATCACTGTTGTACCATCACTCACCTGAGAATGTTGATTTAAATTCATCAGTCGTGATAGAACTACTTTCTTATAAAATAATCACTTTTGTACCATAACTTACCTGAAAATGTTGATTTGAATTTACCTGTAGTGAGAGATCTACTTTCTTGTAAAATAATGAGTGTTCTAGAATCACTCACCTGAGAATATTGATTTCGATTTATCTATAGTGAGAGAACTACATTCTCATTAAATAATCATTGTTGTACCATCACTCACTTGACAATGCTCACTTGGATTTATCTTTAAAGAGAAAACTTCTTTCTTATTAAATAATCACTGTTGTAATATCATTCACCTGATAATGATGTTTTGGATTTATCAGCAGTGAGAGAACTACTTTCTTATTAAAAAGTTTCTGTTGTAGCATCACTCACTTGAGGATGTTGATTTGGATTTATCAGCACTGAGAAAACTACTTTCTTATTAAAAATTCACTGTTGTACTATCACTCACCTGAGAATGTTGATTTGGATTTATCAGTAGTTAGAGAGCTATTTTCTTTTCAAATAATCATTGTTTTACCATCACTTATCTGAAATATCGATTTGGATTTATCTGTAGTGAGAGAACTACTTTGTTATTAAATAATCACTATTGTAGCATCACTCACCTGCGAATGTTGATTTGGATTTATTAGTAGTGAGAGAACTACTTTTTATTATATAATCACTGTTGTACCACACTCACCAGGGAATGTTGATTTGGATTTATCTGTAGTGAGATCACTACTTTTATATTATATGATCACTGTTGTACCACACTCACCTGTGAATGTTGATTTGGATTTATCTGTAGTGAGAGAACTAAATTCTCATTAAATAATCATTGTTGTACCAACACTCACTTGAAAATGCTCCATTGGATTTATCTTTAAAGAGAAAACTACTTTCTTATTCAATAACCACTGTTGTACCATATTCACCTGGGAATGTTGATTTGGATTTATCTGTAGTGAGAGAACTAATTTCTTATTAAATAATCACTGTTGCACCATCACTCACCTAAGAATGTTGATTTTGATTTATCCGTAGTGACAGAAGTACTTTCTTATTAAATAATGACTGTAGTACCATCATTCACCTGAGAATGTTGATTTGGATGTATCTGTTATGAAAAAACTAGTTTCTTATAAAATAATCACTGTTGTACCATCATTAACCTGAGAATATTGATTTGGATTTATCAACAGTAAAACAACTACTTATTAAATTATCAGTGATGTACCATCACTCACCTGAGAGTGTTGATTTGGATTTATCTGAAGTGAGAGAACTACTTTCTTATTAAATAATCACTGTTCTAGCATCACTCACCTCAGAATGTTGATTTGGATTTGTCAGTATTGAGAGAACTACTTTCTTATTAAATAATCACTGTTGTACCATTTCTCACCTGAGAATGTTTATTTGAATTTGTCAGTAGAGAGAAAACTACTTTCTTGTAAAATAATGACTGTTCTAGAATCACTCGCCTGAGAATATTGATTGGGATTGGTAGTAGTGAGAGAAATACATTCTCATTAAATAATCATTGTTGTACCAGCACTCACTTGGAAATGCTCACTTGGATTTATCTTTAAAGAGAAAACTACTTTCTTATTAAATCATCACTGTTGTAATATCATTCACCTGAAAATGTTGATTTGGATTTATCAACAATGAGAGAACTAATTTCTTATTAAAAAATCTCTGTTGTACCGTCACTCACATCAGAATGTTGATCTGGATTTATCAGCACTGAGAAAACTACTTACTTATTAAATAATCACTGTTGTACCGCACTCACCTGTGAATGTTGATTTGGATTTATCAGTAGTTAGAGAGCTACTTTGTTATTAAGTAATCACTGTTTTACCATCACTCACTTGAGGATGTTGATTTGAATTTACCAGTAGTGAGAAAACTACTTTTTTATTAAATAATTAATGTTGTACCATCACTCATCTAAAATATTGATTTTGATGTATCCGTAGGAGGGGAACTAATGTCTTATTAAAAATAAGTGTTGTAACATCATTCACCTGAAAATGTTGATTTGTAGTTATCAGTAGTGAGAGAATTATATTCTTATCAAGTAATCTATGTTGTACCATTACTCTTCTGAGAATAATGATTTGGATTTATCAGTAGTTAGAGAACAACTTTCTTATTAAGTAATCACTGTTGTTTCGTCACTGACATGAGTATTTTGATTTGGATTTACAGTAGTGAGAAAACTACTTTTTTATTAAATAATCTCTGTTGTACCATCACTCACCTGAGAATTTGATATGGATTTATAACTGCTGAGAGAGCCAGCTACTTTCTTATTAAAGAATCACCGTTGTACCATCACTCACATGAGCATATTAATTTGAATTTATCAATAGTGCGAAAACTACTATCTTCTTAAATAATCACTATTGTACCATCACTCACCTGAGAATGTTGATTTGGGTATATCTGTAGTGAGAGATCTACTTTCTTGTAAAATAATCACTGTTGTAGCATCACTCATCTGAGAATATTGATTTCGATTTGTGAGTAGTGAGAGAACTACTTTCTTATTAATTAATCACTGTTGTACCATCACTCACTTGAAAATGTTGACTTGCATTTATCAGTAGTGAGAGAACAACTTTCTTTTTAAAAAATCACTGTTGTACCATGATTAATCTGAGAATGTTTATTTGGATGTATCTGTAGTGAGAGAACTACTTTCTTATTAAATAATCACCGTTGTACCATCACTCACCTGAGTGTGTTGATTTGGATTTATCTGTAGTGAGAGAACTACTTTCTTATTAAATAATCACCGTTCTACCATCACTTATCTGAGTGTGTTGATTTGGATTTATCTGAAGTGAGAGAACTACTTTCTTATTAAATAATCACAGTTGTAGCATCACTGACTTGAGAATGTTGATTTGGATTTGTCAGTAGTGAGAGAAGTTCTTTCTTATTAAATAATCACTGTTGTACCATCACTCAACTGAGAATGTTGATTTGGATCCATCACTAGTTAGATAACTTCTTTCTTATAAAATAATCACTTTTGTACCATAACTTACCTGAAAATGTTGATTTGAATTTATCTGTAGTGAGAGATCTACTTTCTTGTAAAATAATGACTGTTCCATTACTGACCTGAGATTGTTGATTTCGATTAACCTGTAGTGAGAGAACTAAATTCTCATTAAATAATCATTGTTGTACCATCACTCACTTGAAAATGCTCACTTGGATTTATCTTTAAAGAGAAAACTACTTTCTTATTAAATAATCACTGTTGTAATATCACTCACCTCAGAATGTTGATTTGGATTTGTTAGTAGTGAGAGAACTACTTTCTTATTAAATAATCACTGTTGTACCATCATTCACCTTAGAAGGTTGATTTTGATTTATCAGTAATGATAGAACTACTTATTAAATTATCAGTGTTGTTGCATTACTCACGTGAGTATTTTGAGTTGGATTTATTAGTAGTGAGAGAACTACTTTGTTATTAAATAATCACTGTTGTGGCATCACTCACCTGGGAATATAAAGGATTCGCTCTGCTACCACAAATCCTACTGTCACCAACAAATTAGATGCTGGTAGAAAAGGTACGATAAGAATTACCAGCGCCACTGATAACACAATCTTCTCTTGCACCTGCAACGGAAATATAACCATAAGAATTACCAGCGCCACTGATAACACAATCTTCTCTTGCACCTGCAACGGAAATATAACCATAAGAATTACCAGCGCCACTGATAACACAATCTTCTCTTGCACCTGCAACGGAAATATAACCATAAGAATTACCAGCGCCACTGATAACACAATCTTCTCTTGCACCTGCAACGGAAATATAACCATAAGAATTACCAGCGCCACTGATAACACAATCTTCTCTTGCACCTGCAACGGAAATATAACCATAAGAATTACCAGCGCCACTGATAACACAATCTTCTCTTGCACCTGCAACGGAAATATAACCATAAGAATTACCAGCGCCACTGATAACACAATCTTCTCTTGCACCTGCAACGGAAATATAACCATAAGAATTACCAGCGCCACTGATAACACAATCTTCTCTTGCACCTGCAACGGAAATATAACCATAAGAATTACCAGCGCCACTGATAACACAATCTTCTCTTGCACCTGCAACGGAAATATAACCATAAGAATTACCAGCGCCACTGATAACACAATCTTCTCTTGCACCTGCAACGGAAATATAACCATAAGAATTACCAGCGCCACTGATAACACAATCTTCTCTTGCACCTGCAACGGAAATATAACCATAAGAATTACCAGCGCCACTGATAACACAATCTTCTCTTGCACCTGCAACGGAAATATAACCATAAGAATTACCAGCGCCACTGATAACACAATCTTCTCTTGCACCTGCAACGGAAATATAACCATAAGAATTACCAGCGCCACTGATAACACAATCTTCTCTTGCACCTGCAACGGAAATATAACCATAAGAATTACCAGCGCCACTGATAACACAATCTTCTCTTGCACCTGCAACGGAAATATAACCATAAGAATTACCAGCGCCACTGATAACACAATCTTCTCTTGCACCTGCAACGGAAATATAACCAATATAGAAAAGATTAGCTATACAAGAATAAAAAAACAGAAGTAAATCGATGTTATGATATGATCAATAGTTGTATCTTTTAATCCTAATATCCCCATTAATAATGTTTATTCTCACCTTTAGAAATGTATGTAAACTGGTCGGAACACCATTTATTATTTGATTGATAGATTGATAATTTTCCTGAGATAAATTTATTTTTAGCTTGGAACTTGAAAAACTTTCAATAGCTGACACAGTGACGGATAGTTTACCTCTGGTGTGAAATACCTCGAATTATGAAGTATTACTGAGCTACATATTCTATTACTCGAGTGGAACTGTCAAAATCAGGTGTTACTCGTTCATGATAAATGTGTTTTTTTTTTACTTTTTCTGCCACCAAGTGGCGTCTTTCAAAACTGCATTTCGCCTCCTTACATTAAATTTCATCACACGTAGTTTCCATATCATTAAAACATGTTTCATATCGGGTTCTACTTGTTAGCAGTAGTTTCTACTTCATTATAGGGCTTCGTTATTTATCTTTTACAATTAGAGTTTGTCCATAGAACATGAACTTCATCTACTTTCTCTTAGTGAATATCAGATTTTGTCTGATAATATCTTGTTTAAGGTTCATCTGCATACTACGTGTAGTCTAATAATAAGTAAATGTTTTTGTTTGTTTTATATTTCGTTTATTATCGATAGGTGCTGTCAGTTAACCTCTTCATCCAGCTCATAATAAAGTTTTTCTCTCATTAAATTTCATTTATTTATTCCTTCTTGTTTTCGTTTTGTTTTAACACTTGGTTTACCCTGATAATACTATGTGGTGAACAAACTTTTTAATGAGTTCAAAAATAACACAGAGCTTACCAGCAAGAAAATTTGTACAATTATGTTACGTACTCGTAATTTGTACAGCGATATTGAATACTGATTATTTGTACAATAATACTGTATACTAGTAATGTTTACAATAATAGTGCATACCAGTAATTCCAGCGTTACAATAATATTATATACCGGTAGTTCTAGTGTTACAATAATAGTGCATACCAGTAATTCCAGCGTTACAATAATATTATATACCGGTAGTTCTAGTGTTACAATAATATTGTATACCAGTAATTCCAGCGTTACAATAATATTGTATACCGGTAGTTCCAGTGTTGCAATAATATTGTATACCAGTAATTCCAGCGTTACAATAATATTGTATACCGGTAGTTCCAGTGTTACAATAATATTGTATACCAGTAATTCCAGCGTTACAATAATATTGTATACCGGTAGTTCCAGTGTTACAATAATATTGTATACCAGTAATTCCAGCGTTACAATAATATTGTATACCGGTAGTTCCAGCGTTACAATAATATTGTATACCAGTAATTCCAGTGTTATCTGTAAATTGTTAGGTGTTTTATTACTAACACCTACCTCTTCTTACCTTGCCAGTTTTTCTGTTGCACATAAAAATGGCTCCCATTCCACTAAACAGAAAAACCGAGCCCAGATTGCCTCTATGCCAAATGGTTTCCACCAAAGGGATGCTACCCATTTGCCAGTCATAGGACAAGTTAGAAGGACACAGCATTAGCCAAGCATTGAACGTAACCAAGTAGGTTTTAGTAAGAAACCTAAAGCAAAGGAAAAGTGAGAAACCTAAGAAAGTCTGAAAAACAAATTTACATACAGAAACATTAAACATACCTATTTGTCTAATAGGTAGAATCGCTCGTTTTAATACATATGTCATAGTACCGGTACTATAAAGAAATGTTCAGTGAACCACGTGAGTACCGTTCCTATAAACAAGTGTTTAGTGAACCAAGTAAGTCCCGCTACCATAGAGAAGTGATCAGTCAATCATGTCAGTACGGCATGTCAGTGAACCACGTGAGAATCGCTACTATAAAGTGTTCAGTGAACCACGTGAGAGCCGCTACCATAGAGAAGTGTTCGGTGAGCCAACTAAGTACCACTACTATAATGAAGTGTTCAGTGAGCCAACTGAGTACCACTACTATAATGAAGTGTTCAGCGAACCACATGAGTACCACTAATATAAAGAAGTGTTGAGCGAACCACATGAGTACTGCTAATATAAAGAAGTGTTCAGTGAACCACGTTTTTTAGAAACAATATTTTTTTTTATTTTGACATAAATAACACTGAAAGCTTGATAATACCCGGATGTCTTAAGGAAAGGTTTAAATTACGATATTTTTATTGTTTATATCGTGTGAATAATAGTTCCTCTTCACTTGGAAGATGATTGGTAGTTTACGGAATTACAAATAAATAATCCAGGGTTCGATTCCTGCATAAATCCCATTGCGTAAAGTTGCACTGATAAAAGCAGAAACAACGATATCCTACACGTTGTAGGTAGTTATTGTCAGTGTAATCATATGTTGAGTTTGATGGATCTATCATTTCTACAGGTATCTAGAGTCCATTAAAACTCTATAATCATCCCTGTCTCGTCTGCTCAGAATTTCACTTAAAACACAAACACTTATAAACTTAGTAAGTGATAAGAGAAACAAATAAACATGTTTTATGTTTCCAAGAAGGAGTAACAAGTAAAATAATCAAACAGGTTTCGTGTTTCTGATTTGACCTCTTTCAGGGGTCTATAATTTAACTTAATCTGATCTGACCACTTTCAGGGTTCTATAGTATAACTTAATCTCATTTGACCACTTTTAGGGTTGTATAATTTAACTTAATCTGATTTGACCACTTTCAGGGTTGTATAATTTAACTTAATCTGATTTGACCACTTTCAGGGTTCTATAATTTAACTTAATCTGATTTGATCACTTTCAGGGTTCTATAATTTAACTTAATCTGATTTGACCACTTTCAGGGTTCTATAATTTAACTTAATCTGATTTGACCACTTTTAGAGGTCTATAATTTAACTTAATCTGATTTGACCACTTTTAAGGTTCTATAATTTAACTTAACCTGATTTGACCACTTTCAGGGTTCTATAATTTAACTTAATCTGATTTGACCACTTTCAGGGTTCTATAATTTAACTTAATCTGATTTGACCACTTTCAGGGTTCTATAATTTAACTTAATCTGATTTGACCACTTTCAGGGTTCTATAATTTAACTTAATCTGATTTGACCACTTTCAGGGTTCTATAATTTAACTTAATCTGATTTGACCACTTTCAGGGTTCTACAATTTAACTTAATCTGATTTGACCACTTTTAGAGGTCTATAATTTAACTTAATCTGATTTGACCACTTTTAGAGGTCTATAATTTAACTTAATCTGATTTGACCACTTTTAGGGTTCTATAATTTAACTTAACCTGATTTGACCACTTTCAGGGTTCTATAATTTAACTTAATCTGATTTGACCACTTTCAGGGTTCTATAATTTAACTTAATCTGATTTGACCACTTTCAGGGTTCTACAATTTAACTTAATCTGATTTGACCACTTTTAGAGGTCTATAATTTAACTTAATCTGATTTGACCACTTTTAGAGGTCTATAATTTAACTTAATCTGATTTGACCACTTTTAGGGTTCTATAATTTAACTTAACCTGATTTGACCACTTTCAGGGTTCTATAATTTAACTTAATCTGATTTGACCACTTTCAGGGTTCTATAATTTAACTTAATTTTGATATTTTTTTAATCCTTAGCTGTTACTTAATACACATAAGATACGCAGGAGAGGACTGGAGGAGATAGTTTATCATGTAGGAACATAAAACACACACGAGAGAAAAGATGTTGAAAATAAGTAATTGTACCAATGATCGGAGAACGAATGTTGTTTGTGACAAAATTCACTCCTTCCACACATTGACGCGTTTCTTGGTGACAGAAACCGAAAGCAATTGACAATCGTTGATGTTTTGTGTCGTTATTTAAGAATAGTGAAGATTTATGAACAACTTTTACCTCGGGTAGTTTAGACCCTATGATCTGATTGGAAGATAAAGTAACACCAAGCTTGATACATATTGTAAACCAGGTAAATGTTGCGTGTGTTTTTTTTAAGACAATGTACCAGTGACGAAATTGTTAACTACTGATACACCGAATATGTGTTCTTATCTTCAACCTATCTTCTACCTGAGTATTTTAAATTAAGCTTCGAAAAGCGTTTACAAAACTTTATATATTCAGCAATTAAAAATGTTTTGATCGACGACAGGTGTTGTTTCTAGCACAACACCCTGTCTCATCAATGTAACACCGTATTGCTGTTGTATTTCTGCTCGTGGTGGTACAGCTCCGTATCAATAAATAAAATGTAAAAAATGCATGAGACTGTACATAATGTATGTCTCTGTGTGTTTATTCAATAATTTTCCAGTTCGGCTATTGTTTCAAAATATTATGAAATAAATTATTTTAAGATATAATGAAAATATGTTTTAAAAAGTTCACAATGTTTTATCTATATCTAAGTAACGGCAGAAATAGGTTTCTTCAGGATTGTTTGTCACTAAGTGTTGTTTGTCACTAAGGGTTGTTTGTCACTAAGTGTTGTTTGTCACTAAGGGTTGTTTGTCACTAAGTGTTGTTTATTACTAAGTGTTGTTTGTCACTAAGGGTCGTTTGTCACTAAGTGTTGTTTGTCACTAGTGTTGTTTGTCACTAAGGGTTGTTTGTCACTAAGTGTTGTTTGTTACTAAGTGTTGTTTGTCACTAAGGGTTTGCTGATCTCGTTTATTTCTTTATTGAACAAAAGTAAATACATCCAGTGTAAACACACATCTGTATGGTTTGACTAACTATAAGTTTCTGTACATAATGTTTCTCTTATACAGCGAATGCTACTTATGGTCGACAATACACATCAGTATTTCTAGCTAATTAAACAAAACGTAGATTAATTACATATGTAATTAACCCCCAGTCTCTTGCTATAAAGTAAGTCTGGAGACTTATGTCACTAAAATATCGGTTTCGATACTTGCTGTGGGCAGAGCACAGCCTGTTGTGTAGATTTGTGCTTAAAAACAAGAAACAAGTGTATAAATAATAAGTGTATTTTAGGCCCTCTTGTGGATCAGTGGTAACAGCAACAGCTCACAACCTTAAAATTCCGGTTTGAATACCCGCAGTTGTCACAGTACAATAGAAAACAAACAAAAACTAAAATTAACTGAATAAAGGTGAATGGGTGTTCTAACAGAAACGTATCACGTGCTACACCTACCTGGTGAGTATAGGTGTTCTAACAGAAACGTATCAAGTGCTACACCTACCTGGTGAGTATAGATGTTCTAACAGAAACGTATCACGTGCTACACCTACCTGGTGAGTATAGGTGTTCTAACAGAAACGTATCACGTACTACACCTACCTGGTGAGTACAGGTGTTCTAACAGAAACGTATCACGTGCTACACCTACCTGGTGAGTACAGGTGTTCTAACAGAAACGTATCACGTGCTACACCTACCTGGTGAGTACAGGTGTTCTAACAGAAACGTATCACGTGCTACACCTACCTGGTGAGTATAGGTGTTCTAACAGAAACGTATCACGTGCTACACCTACCTGGTGAGTATAGGTGTTCTAACAGAAACGTATCACGTGCTACACCTACCTGGTGAGTATAGGTGTTCTAACAGAAACGTATCAAGTGCTACACCTACCTGGTGAGTATAGATGTTCTAACAGAAACGTATCACGTGCTACACCTACCTGGTGAGTATAGGTGTTCTAACAGAAACGTATCACGTGCTACACCTGCCTGGTGTGTATAGGTGTTCTAACAGAAACGTATCACGTACTACACCTACCTGGTGAGTACAGGTGTTCTAACAGAAACGTATCACGTGCTACACCTACCTGGTGAGTACAGGTGTTCTAACAGAAACGTATCACGTGCTACACCTACCTGGTGAGTACAGGTGTTCTAACAGAAACGTATCACGTGCTACACCTACCTGGTGAGTATAGGTGTTCTAACAGAAACGTATCACGTGCTACACCTACCTGGTGAGTACAGGTGTTCTAACAGAAACGTATCATGTGCTACACCTACCTGGTGAGTGCAGGTGTTCTAACAGAAACGTATCATGTGCTACACCTACCTGGTGAGTACAGGTGTTCTAACAGAAACGTATCATGTGCTACACCTACCTGGTGAGTATAGGTGTTCTAACAGAAACGTATCATGTGCTACACCTACCTGGTGAGTACAGAAGGTGAAAAGGCGGCTGGATTGTCTTGCACAGTAAACGTTGGTAGAGAACCATGTAGCATCAATGTACGGAACCCCAAAAGAGCAACAAGCTGTTAAAAAGTCATAATAACTTATCTTAGTTTCCAACTGTAGCACATTAGGTGTGTAATCTTATTTTACTAGTTTAAACTAACGTACATATTTCATTAGTTCGACCGAGCAGTAATAAAGTGAATATGGAAAATTAAGAAACTGGACAAGTTGAAGTTAGAAACAGGATACTGTGAAGTGATGTGAAAAACATGACACACCGAAAAGAGAAACTGAACATTCTAAAATTGGAAACACAATATTTTAAAGTAAGAAACTGGACATGGTGAACTAAAAATAAAATCAAACTTTGGAGTTTTATTTCACATAATTAAACCAAACTGTTTAATATTTTTAACAATATTTCTTTACATAGTTTGCTTTGCTTTGAATTTCGCGCAAAGCTACACAAGGGCTATGTGCGTTAGCCGTCCCTACTATAGAATTGTAAGACTAGAGGTAAAGCAGCTAGTCATCATCACCCACCGCCATCTCTTGGGCAACTCTTTTACCAACAAATAGCGGGATTGATCGTAACGTTATAATGCCCCCACGGCTCAAAGGGCGAGTATGTTCCTTGTGATGGGGATTTGAACCTGCGACCCTCAGATTATCCTAATTTTCCTTTCTAAATCTAGTGGACACTCTATTATATAATTCTTCCGTTTTGGATTAATTATCAGATTTTTGTAACTATGGTTAATTTAAATACAATAATATATCTGATTTGGTTGACTCAAACAATATTACTCATTGATTTTTGTAACTATGGTTAATTTAAATACAATAATATATCTGATTTGGTTGACTCAAACAATATTACTCATTGAGCTAAGGGACTCATTCTCTTCTTTTACCTAAAGACGTGTTCTGAAAGGTACTGACGTCACTTTGCTAAATTTTCAAATGAATGCTTAAAGTTTCTACATGGGAACTATTCTGAAATACTAATAAGAAAAACTTCCCATAATTTCTCTCAGGACAGCGCTACGAGCCTCACGTGTCTACTCCGATATCGGCTTTAACGTGATGTCATCAAAAGAACTTAAAAAAAAAACAGAGTTGGCGAACAGAGATATAAATATTGAGATATTTTATTTTGAAAACTTAAAGTTTTTTCTCTATGGAAATACAAACACTTATGGATACTAATGGAAACAAAAAGAATTATTATTCTGTACCAAGTCCTGTTTTAAAAACCTTTGTATGATACTTTACAAGAACTGGTTGTGTTTTAAAAACCTCTGTATGATACTTTACAAGAACTGGTTGTGTTTTAAAAACCTTTGTATGATACTTTACAAGAACTGGTTGTGTTTTAAAAACCTTTGTATGATACTTTACAAGAACTGGTTGTGTTTTAAAAACCTTTGTATGATACTTTACAAGAACTGGTTGTGTTTTAAAAACCTTTGTATGATACTTTACTATGGAAATACAAACACTTATGGATACTAATGGAAACAAAAAGAATTATTATTCTGTACCAAGTCCTGTTTTAAAAACCTTTGTATGATACTTTACAAGAACTGGTTGTGTTTTAAAAACCTCTGTATGATACTTTACAAGAACTGGTTGTGTTTTAAAAACCTTTGTATGATACTTTACAAGAACTGGTTGTGTTTTAAAACCTTTGTATGATACTTTACAAGGACTGGTTGTGTTCTAAAAACCTTTGTATGATACTTTACAAGAACTGGTTGTGTTTTAAAACCTTTGTATGATACTTTACAAGGACTGGTTGTGTTTTAAAACCTTTGTATGATACTTTACAAGGACTGGTTGTGTTCTAAAAACCTTTGTATGATACTTTACAAGGACTGGCTGTGTTTTAAACACCTTTGTATGATACTTCACAGGGACAGGCTGTGTTTTAAAAAACCTTTGTATGATACTTCACAAGGACTGGTTGTGTTTCAAAAACCTTTGTATGATACTTTACAAGGACTGGTTGTGTTTTAAAACCTTTGTATGATACTTCACAAGAACCAATCGTGTTTTAACCGCTATTCTATGATTCTCACAAGGACAATTTGTGTTTTAAAACCTTTGTATGATACTTCACAGGGACAGGCTGTGTTTTAAAAACCTTTGTATGATACTTTACAAGGACTGGTTGTGTTTTAAAAACCTTTGTATGATACTTTACAAGGACTGGTTGTGTTTTAAAACCTTTGTATGATACTTCACAAGAATCAATCGTGTTTTAACCGCTATTCTATGATTCTCACAAGGACAATTTGTGTTTTAAAACCTTTGTATGATACTTCACAGGGACAAGCTGTGTTTTAAAACCTTTGTATGATACTTCACAGGGACAAGCTGTGTTTTAAAAAACCTTTGTATGATACTTCACAAGAACCATTCGTGTTTTAACCGCTATTCTATGATTCTCACAAGGACAATTTGTACTTTAAAACCTTTGTATGATTTTTCACAAGGACTGGTTGTGTTTTAAAAACCTTTGTATGATACTTCACAAGAACCATTCGTGTTTTAACCGCTATTCTATGATTCTCATAAGAACAATTTGTGTTTTAAAACCTTTGTATGATACTTTACAGGGTCAGGTTGTGTTTTTAAAATCTATGCCTCTGTTCTTTAAGATGCAATTTGTTTATGTTATCGTTTTGGTTGTACCTCGCTCCCACAAACACTTTGAGGACAAGAACAATTTAACGAGTATCAATCCAGTCTTTAGTGCGATAGATGGAGATCTTCTGCTTACCCCAAAGAACAGTGAGAAGGTGTATCTGTCCAGCCAAACTTGTTTCGATCTATTTCTTTCTTTCATATATCTGAAAGAAGAAAATTATTGACAAGTCAGAAGATTTAAACTCACACTTTTCAAAACCAAACAAATATTTCAAGGTTTGTGGATTATTAGAACAGACCAACATTTATTTTCGTCTCTCTCTGCATTACATTAAAAAGAGAGCACAAGTAAAATAATTAGTTATTTATATTATTTCAGTTTTATTGTTAACTGATTCATACTTCACAAAATTATTAGATAACTTTTTATCAGGAATACACATGAAACACGTAGCAGTTGAACAATATCATGAAATCTGAATTTCATTTAAAGCCACACAGAGAATATACCCAGTTTGAGTTGTTATTGTTCGTGGTTTTACAAACTCAATCCCATCACTACTAAGTTTTTTTACTTCACGTAACGATTGCAACTATGTAATATGTATTGTTTCTGAAGCACAGGACTACTGATTGGTCTTCTAAATTATGAAAGTAGACAATACTTTAAACTCAAACTTAAATTAAATAAAACTCTGTATTACATATTTCAGATTGTGGTCTGATATTAATTTTTAAAACAATGCCATGAAACCAATACGTTATTGTTCCATCAATACATACTCTAATCTAGGATGTACTTGAATGTTTCTAACACTAACCCACGAACTGGTTTATAATACTAATCTAGGAAACAACTGCAGCTTATTAACATTAACTCTTGAACTTGATTCAATACTTATAACACTGTTCTATGAAACAACTGCAGTTTGCTAACACTAGCCTATTAACTGCTTATATCTTTATTAGCCTATGGAGTAACTGCAATTTGTTAACACAAATTCATAAATTGGTTCTATCTTGATAAAACTAGGAAATTACTACAGTTTGAGAACACAAGCCCATGAACTGGTTAGAATTTAATAACACTAGTCTACAAAGTGGCTGCAGGTTGTTAACCCTATCGCATAAACAGGTTACATCTTTATAACACAGGGTAAGGGGCGACTGAATTTTGTTAACACTAATCCATGAATTGGTTACACATTTATACAAGTAGTGTATTAGTTATCGAGAAAAAAGAAATTGGTCTAATCTTACTAATACATATTGATAAAATACACAGCATCCTAACATAACTATCTTTCAGAAACACTTTTGAAAAGTACAAAAAAGGCAACAAAGTAAAACATGATCATCCACAACTGTGTAGAATTAGGGTTAGCACACAATGGTTTTTAAAATCTTTACGCAAGTAATAAAATAATAACAGAACATGGTAAAAGTGTTTCCTACTCTCAATTTGATTTTCTTTTACAAGTTCATATTGTTCACGTGTTCATAAATTTAAGTCAATTTTCTATTTTTCTAACATCATAAAAAATTCCACAATTTACTATCAGAAATGTTCTTATAAAATACATGTATTAATATAGTCAATAATGTGTTAATATAGTCAATAATGTATTAATATAGTCAATAATGTATTAATATAGTCAATATTATGATAATGCTCTTTACTCTTGTCCTTGTTTATAAAGCTTTCCAAACATTTCACTGTTAAGACTGAAACTAGTATTTAAATATCTTTTTACAATCCGTAATATTATTAATTGTTGAGAAAAAAAGCTTTATTTTTAAGACTGAAACTAGTATTTAAATATCTGAGTACAGTCAGTGATATTATTAATTTTTCAGAAAACTTTATTGTTAAGATTAAACTGATATTTAGATACATAATTACACTCAGAATATTAGATAAAAATTTCTTACTGAATAGACAGCTAGATAGAATATTATTTCAAGATTAATTGTTCAATAGACGGATAGATAGAATATTATTTCAAGATTTCTTATTCAATAGACGGATAGATAGGATATTATTTCAAGATTTCTTATTCAATAGACGGATAGATAGAATATTATTTCAAGATTTCTTATTCAATAGACGGATAGATAGAATATTACTTCAAGATTTCTTATTCAATAGACGGATAGATAGAATATTATTTCAATATTTCTTCTTCAATAGACGGATAGATAGAATATTATTTCAAGATTTCTTATTCAATAGACGGATAGATAGGATATTATTTCAAGATTTCTTATTCAATAAACGGATAGATAGAATATTATTTCAAGATTTCTTATTCAATAGACGGATAGATAGAATATTATTTCAAGATTTCTTCTTCAATAGACAGATAGATAGAATAATACTTCAAGATTTCTTATTCAATAGACGGATAGATAGAATATTATTTCAATATTTCTTCTTCAATAGACGGATAGATAGAATATTATTTCAAGATTTCTTATTCAATAGACAGATAGGTAGAATATTACTTTAAAATTTCTTATTGAATAAACTGATTGATATAATATTTCTTCAAAATTTCTTATTGAATAAACAGATCGATACAATATTGTTTGAAGATTTCTTATTGAATAAACAGATCGATACAATATTGTTTGAAGATTTCTTATTGAATAAACAGATTGATACAATATTGCTTGAAGATTTCTTATTGAATAAACAGATCGATACAATATTGCTTGAAGATTTCTTATTGAATAAAGAGATCGATACAATATTGCTTGAAGATTTCTTATTGAATAAACAGATTGATGCAATAATGCTTGAATATTTCTTATTGAATAAACAGATTGATATAATATTGCTTGAATATTTCTTATTGAATAAACAGATTGATATAATATTGCTTGAATATTTCTTATTGAATAAAAGATTGATACAATATTGCTTGAAGATTTCTTGTTTATATTTCGGAATGAAAGCTTAAAAATGTTTGTAAAAAGTTGAATCTGTATTAGTCACAATTGTGGATTTCAATGGTAGGAAGTTTTAATTGTTTTGAAAAAGACAGGTTATATACTATTTAATATAATTTAATTTTTACAGTATGTCGGAATTGACTTAAGAAATTAATTCTAACAGCAACAATAGAGCCTAAAAATTTACAGGGTTTTGAGATCACAGAAAAATAAAAAATGAGTTTTATGTTTTACTTTCTTCAAGGGTATGTATGCAAAGACAGCTTTGAGTGACCAAATAAACTCTTGTTGTCTGGTCTGTATGATGTCTTGTATTCTACAGAGAAAAACACAAACAAATAATATTACATACAAGATAAATAGTTAGGTTGCAACACTATATTACCTGATTTCTAATTTCTGTTTGGTCAGTGTTGCTAAATGATAACCTAAATTGACTGCTACAACAGTTATACCCTGTTCCTTAGCAAGAAGAGCAAAGAAGGCCGAACCAAAGGTTAAAACAGACAAAATACGCTTTGACTCATGACGGGCTGACCTCCATCTGGAAGAAAAGAATACCAAGTTATAAGTAAATTGACGAAAAATAAAAGATATTAACTTATCTTACCACGATTGTCCAGACAAATAAAAGTAACTTATCTTATTATCATTGTTCAGACCAATACAAATTGTCAACTTACCTTATTGTGATTGTTCAGACAAATGAAAGATGTTAACTTATCTTATTATAATAGTCCAAACCAATACAAATTGTCAACTTACCTTATTACGATTGTTCAGACAAATCAAAGATGTCAAATTATCTTATTATGATTATTCAAACTAATATAAAGTGTCAATTCATCTTATGATTATTCAGACAAATAAAAGGTATCAACTTATCTCATTATGATTGTCCAGACATAATATGTAAAATTACCCGATAGTTCAGTCCTTAAATACACTATAAAATACCTTCTTTACTTTTATACCAATTTTAGAAAATTTCTTAGTTTTCCATTTCAGTTTTTGAAATTAAAACAAATAATATGTAGAAAACGTGTTCGTGATCCTTGATGCTCTTGGTATATTCTTATGAACTACTTTACTGACACCTTTTTAAAATATTAAAGCTCTATGTAAAAATATTTATACTGAGATATATAATTCTGATATATATATATATAATCACATATGTTTTCCTGTTTTATGTGTAAAAGTTTTAAATGTTTTGGAATGCCAAGTAAGAACTTTGAGATTTAAAGTTTAAAGACCTGATTTTTGATTGTTCAGCAGGAATTTTGAGAGTTAAACTTAAAAGGCCTATGTCCTGCAATGTTCAGTAGTGATTTTAAGAGTTATAGTTTAAACGCCAAGGTGATGTGGAATTTCTTAATGATTTACCAAGTTTGAAATATACATTTTGACAACAGTAACTTATTAACACACGTCAGTCACCAGCCTGAGAGATTATCTCAGTCTATCTTTGAAAGTATTATAAACTTTCTCATGTTGACAGAAGAGAAACCACAGTTTCTGAATATCCAGTGTAGACCTCAAGGATCTCCTAGGAACCTGGAAATGTCTAAAACCTCAATTCTTGACGAGAATTTTGGTTTCAACAAAATTTCTATGTTCTATTAATCCCGGTGTTTAGAAGATTTGTTTTATTAATTTATTGATAAACGTGGATCACAGCAACACGTGATGAGACAAATTTATGGATTTAAAGAACTAGATTTTAAATGAAGGTTTCAAGATATACACTGCTCTTTCCGCAAGATGTCGTGACTTATATATGGTGAGATTTACCTAAATCTTTATAGTATCTTCAGATTCTTATTTACTAACTTGGGTATAAAGTTACTTCCTTGACTGATAATGAGGTCAAAATAGTTGATGGCTCGATAATAGAAGATTTTTTAAACAAAACATCCATAAACAAATAATATTATAAAACACACTTCAAACCGATTCAAGAAAAGATAATGGTTTAATTTTCAGAATAACTTGTAGAATAGTGAAACCTGTAGAACAGAGAAAGTAATATATCATTGTGATATCGATTATTATATTATTATATATACTTTTTTACCAGTTGTTACATTATTATATATGCTTGTGATATCAGTTCTTACATAGATATACTAATCATATCAGCTGCAACATTATTAGATATACTTGTGTATCAGTTGTTACATTATGATATATGCTTGTGATATCAACTGTTACATTATCAATGTTTGTGATATATGTTATTACATTATTAAATATAATTGTAATATCAATTGTTACGTTATTAGATATACTTGTGATATCACTTGTTACATTATTAAATACGTTTGTGATATCTGTTATTATATGATAAGATATACTTGTGCTATCAATAGTTACATTAGATAAGTTTGTGATATCTGTTATTATATTATCATATATACTTATTATATCAGTTGTTACATTAGATATGTTTGTGATATCAGCCGTTACATTATTAGATATACTTGTAATAGCAGTTGTTACATTATTAGATATGTTGGTGGTATATGTTATTATATTATTAGATATACTTGCGATATGAGTTGTTACATTATTAGATACGGTGTGATATCTGTTATTAGATTATTAAATATTCTTGGGATATCAGTTGTTACATTATTAGGTATGTTTATAATATATTTTAATATATTATTAGATATACTTGTGGTATCAGTTGGTTACATTATTAGATATGTTTGTAATATCAGCCATTACATTATTAGATATATTTGTGATATCTGTTGTTTCCTTATTACATGTACTTGTGATATCAAGTGTTAAATTATTAGATATACTTGGGAAATCAGCTGTTATATTATTAGATATACCTGTTATATATGTTACTACATTATTAAATATACTTGTAATATTAATTTTTACATTGTTTGTGATATCTGTTATTATATTACTAAATATTCTTGTGGTACCAATTTTTATATTATGTTTGTGATATCTCTTATTATATTATTAGATATTCCTGTGGTATGAGTTGTTACATTATTAGATATGTTTGTGATATCTTATTATATTATTAAATATACTTCTGATATCAGCCGTTACATTATTAGATATACTTGAGATATCAGTTGTTACATTATTAGGTATGTTTTTAATATATCTTACTATATTATTAAATATACTTCTGATATCAGCCGTTTCATTATTAGATATACTTGAGATATCAGTTATTAAATTATTAGATATGTTATTGATATCTGTTATTAGATTATTAAATATTCTTGGGATATAAGTTGTTACATTATTAGGAATGTTTTTAATATATTTTATTATATTATTAGATATACTTGTGATATCAGTTATAACATTATTAGATATGTTTGGGATATTTGCTACTATACCGTTATATATACTTATTATATCAATTGTTACATTAGATATACTTGTGGTATAAGTTGGTTACATTATTAGATATGTTTGCGATATCCGTTATTAGATTGTTAAATATTCTTGGGATATCAGTTGTTACATTATTAGGTATGTTTGTAATATATTTTATTATATTATTAGATATACTTGTGATATCAGTTATAACATTATTAGATATGTTTGGGATATTTGCTACTATACCGTTATATATACTTATTATATCAATTGTTACATTAGATATACTTGTGGTATAAGTTGGTTACATTATTAGATATGTTTGCGATATGCGTTATTAGATTGTTAAATATTCTTGGAATATCAGTTGTTACATTATTAGGTATGTTTGTAATATATTTTATTATATTATTAGATATACTTGTGATATCAGTTATAACATTATTAGATATGTTTGGGATATTTGCTACTATACCGTTATATATACTTATTATATCAATTGTTACATTAGATATACTTGTGGTATAAGTTGGTTACATTATTAGATATGTTTGTGATATCAGCCGTTACATTATCAGATATACCTTGGATATCTGTTGTTTCCTTATTACATACACTTGTGATATCAATTGTTACAGTATTAGATATACTTGGGAAATGAGCTGTTATATTATCAGATATACCTGAGATATCTGTTACTACATTATTAAATGTACTTGTGATATCAATTTTTACATAATATTTGTGATATCTGTTATTACATTGTTAAATATTCTTAATATATCAGTTGTTACATTATTAGGTATGATTGTGATATATTTTATTATATTATTAGATATACTTGTGGTATCAGTTTATTACATAAGTAGACATGTTTGTGATATCAGCCGTTACATTATTAGATATAGCTGTGATATCAGTTGTTAAATTATTAGATAACCTGGGAAATCAGCTGTTATATTATTAGATATACCTGTGATATCTGTTACTACATTATTAAATGTACTTGTGATATCAATTTTTGTATTGTTTGTGATATCTGTTATTATATTACTAAATATTTTTGTGATATCCATTTTTAAATTATGTTTGTGATATCTCTTATTATATTATTAAATATACTTGTGATATCAGCCGTTACTTTATTAGATATGTTTGTGATATCTGTTATTAGATTATTAAATATTCTTGGGATATCAGTTGTTACGTTATTAGGTATGTTTGAAATATATTTTATTATATTAATAGATATACTTCTGATATTAGTTATTACATTGTTAGATACGTTTGGGATATCTGCTACTATACCGTTATATATACTTATTATATCAGTTGTTACATTAGATATACTTGTGGTATCAGTAGGTTATATTATTAGATAAGTTTGTGATATCAGGCGTTACGTTATTAGATATACCTGTGATATCTGTTGTTTCATTATTACATATACTTGTAATATCTGTTGTTTCCTTATTACATATAATTGTGATATCAGTTGATACATTATTAGATATACTTGGGAAATCTGCTGTTATATTATTAGATATACTTGTGATATCTGTTACTACATTATTAAATATACTTGTGATATCAATTTTTACATAATATTTGTGATATCTGTTGTTACATTATTAAATATTGTTAATATATCAGTTGTTACATTATTAGGTATGTTTATAATATATTTTATTATATTATTAGATACACTTGTGGTATAAGTTTGTTACATTATTAGATATTTTTGTGATATCAGCTGTTACATTATTAGATATATCTGTGATATCTGTTGTTTCCTCATTACATATACTTGTGACATCAGTTGTTAAATTATTAGATAACCTGGGAAATCAGCTGTTATATTATTAGATATACCTGTGATATCTGTTACTACATTATTAAATGTACTTGTGATATCAATTTTAACATTATGTTTGTGATGTCTCTTATTATATTATTAGACATACTTGTGGTATGAGTTGTTACATTATTTAATATGTTTGTGATATCTCTTATTATATTATTAAATATATATGTGATATCAGCTATTACATTATTAGATATACTTGGGATATCAGTTGTTATGTTATTAGGTATGTGAGTGATATCTGTTGTTATATTATTAAATATTCTTGTGATATCAATTTTTCATTATTAGATATGTTTGTGATATATGTTATTACATTACTAAATATTCTTGTGATATCAGTTGTTACACTATTAAATATGTTTGTGATATCTGTTATTTTATTATTAGATATACTTGTGATATGTGTTGTTACAATATTAGATATGTTTATGATAACTGTTATTACATTATGAAATATACTTGTGATATCAGTTATATTATTAGATATACTTATTAAATCAGTTGTTATATTATTACATATACTTGTGATATCAGCCATTTTATTATCACATTTTATATCAGCCATTTTATTATCACATTTTATATCAGCCATTTTATTATCACATCTTATATCAGCCATTATTAATATCTGGCGTTTTCTGTACGTAAACGTTAATTTCTTGAACCATGGAGAAATTATAAGGCTTTTCTCCCACTGATTATAAATTTGAAAAATAGAAAACTTGAAATGTCTGACAGGCAACAGCTGACAACAGATTTATTAATGCTAATTACGTTTTGGTTTTAAATCATCTGAATTTTTTTCATCATGAAGTCAGTGTACTCTGTACAAATCTTTTACCATTAAGTCAGTATATTCTGTACTAATCTTTCATTATTAAGTCAGTATATCATGTACAAATCTTTCATCATTAAGCCAGTATATTCTGTACTAATCTTTCATCATTACGTCAGTAGTGTTATTGTTATTTGTGTTATTTGTACATGATATACTGTACTAATCTTTCATCATTAAGTCAGTATATCCTCTAGAAATCTTTCATCATTGAATCAGTATATTCTGTACAAATATTTTATCATTAAGTCACTATGTTCTGTACTAATCTTTCATCATTAAATCAGTATACATTTTTGAAAATTGTTCATTATCAAGTCAGTATATGCTGTCAAAATCATTGACTGTTAACTCATTATATTCTATCTAGTAAAGTCATTGATCATTAAGTCAGTATACTGAACATTATGTTCAAGAGTTACAATAGAAAATCCTATACTGAATTTAAGTCACACTGAACATGTTCTCAAAAACATGACAGCCACATTCGCTTGATTGTGTAAGCTTATTTAATTTCTCATCAGAAACTTCGTTGATGTGAAACTATCTTTCTATTTTGCAGCTTCAGAAAGACGTAAATGAGGTCGATAATTTGCAGTGATTGAAATAATACAATAAATTATTGTATAAATAAACCAGGGAAACAAAGCTGCAGTCAACAGTTTCTAGAGATATTTAACTCAATAACAACTGGGTACGTGTTATGTTGATTTTAGTTTACACTACCAACAGAGTAAGTGTTATTTTGTGTTCAGTTAACGCCAACAACTGGGTAAGTTTTATCTTAGGTCTAGTTAAAACAAAAAACAGGGTGTTGTGTTGTGTTTAGTTCACAATAACAACTAGGTAAATGTTATATTATGTTTGGTTGACACTAATAACCAGAGATGTGTTACCTTATGTTTAGTAACTAGCTGGGTAAGTTTTATCTTATGTGTAGTTAACACTAAGAACTGGGTGTTATCCTATATTCAGTGTTATATCCTATAACACTAACAACAAGATAAGTGTTACTTGATGTTTAGTTAATACTAACAACTGGGAAAATGTTATCCTATGTTTAGTTAACACGAACAACAGGGCAAGTGTTATCTTGTGTTTAGAGAATACGTACAAAGGGAGAAAATTCCTGAAACTCTAAAATAGCTGAACAATAAAATAAACAATGTATACCAACAAGTAACATAATTTTAGAAACATCAGGAATACCGAAACTTTCCTTTCTTCATTGCACCTCAACCAGACACAATAATACTACTGATTTAAAACAAACTTCACAAAATACTGAGACGCAACTAAACACACAAGAAAAACCAGTGTTATTCTAATAATAACACTACAACAGTTAGTCTTAACACCACAAGTAAATTATCATTTGTATGTACTCATAAACGTTCGTTGTAGTTGTCAAAGTTCTCACAACTAAGATATTTTCAGATTTTTACTATTTAGACAGAACATCTTTGTCTGAAGTGTTTCACTTTGTCCCAGTAGTCACGGCTGAGATATGGTCAAAAATGTTAGTAAGAGCTTATAGCTGGAACTTTCGCCAACAGCTGCGTGTGTACTGCACAAGAAATAGGCTGGTATAATAAATCTGTGAACCAACTCGTTCAAAGTTTTTCCCGTTTCAGAGACTCGACTAACAGAGCAATTGGAACATAATCGACAGTCATTTTCAAACTAGCTTCAAAGCGAATGTTTTGAGGTAAAACATCAATGAGTTTCCTACCAGACATTGTTTATCGTCACAGTGAATGATCCAGTTGTATATACACAGTTCTTCATCGTTGTATGAACAGTGATAGTTATATATACTACAATATTTCATGTCATTGTTTCTCACTCTATTTTACTCTAGGTCTGGTTCAGCGTTATTACTCTAACAAAGGTGTGTAGGAACTTCTTCAAAACATCATGGTGAGTTGTCAAGTGGTTAATGTGGGTCAACTAAAGTAACCAATACATACAAGGTAGTTTATCTTCCTTGGTTAAGGTTGGTGAGTTGAAGTGACCAGTACAGACAAGATGGTTTATCTTCCCTGGTTAAGGTTAGTCAGCTGAAGTAAACAGCAGAGACAAGGAGGTTTAACTTCCCTCGTTAAGGTTAGTCAGTTGAAATAAACAGTACAGACAAATTGGTTTATCTTCCCTCGTTAAGGTTAGTCAGCTGAAGTAAACAGTACAGACAAGGTGGTTTATCTTCCCTCGTTAAGGTTAGTCAGCTGAAGTAAACAGTACAGACAAAGTGGTTAAGGTTGGTTAACTAAAGTAACCAATACGTACAAGGTGGTTTATCTTCCCTCGTTAAGGTTAGTCAGCTGAAGTAAACAGTACATACAAGGTGGTTTATCTTCCCTGGTTAAGGTTAGTCAGCTGAAGTAAACAGCAGAGACAAGGAGGTTTATCTTCCCTCGTTAAGGTTAGTCAGCTGAAGTAAACAGTACAGACAAGGTCGTTTATCTTCCCTCGTTAAGGTTAGTCAGCTGAAGTAAACAGCACAGACAAGGTGGTTTATCTTCCCTCGTTAAGGTTAGTCAGCTGAAGTAAACACTACAGACAAAGTGGTTTATCTTCCCTCGTTAAGGTTAGTCAGCTGAAGTAAACAAAACAGACAAGGTGGTTTATCTACCCTCGTTAAGGTTAGTCAGCTGAAGTAAACAGCACAGACAAGGTGGTTTATCTTCCTTCGTTAAGGTTAGTCAGCCGAAGTAAACAGCACAGACAAGGTGGTTTATCTTCCCTCGTTAAGGTTAGTCAGCTGAAGTAAACAGCAGAGACAAGGTGGTTTATCTTCCCTCGTTAAGGTTAGTCAGCTGAAGTAAACACTACAGACAAAGTGGTTTATCTTCCCTCGTTAAGGTTAGTCAGCTGAAGTAAACAGCACAGACAAGGTGGTTTATCTACCCTCGTTAAGGTTAGTCAGCTGAAGTAAACAGCACAGACAAGGTGGTTTATTTACTCTGGTTAAAGTTGGTCAGCTAAAGTAACCAACACAGATAAGGTGTTTTTTTCCTTGATTAAGGTTGGTCAGCTAAAGTAACTAACACAGACAAGGTGGTTTATCTTCCCTGGTTAATGTTGGTACCTCTTCATCAGAATCTCAGTACAGATCTGAGAGTAATAACTTTGGTGTCTTCAACACAATCTGAAAGAAACCAAGATCTCCTCCACATATGACGTAATGATGCTATTGGCCTGTTGGTTAAGTGAGAACCAGTGGTCATACTGAATGAACATAAGTTTTCATAACAAACTTCATGTTATGTTACACACACTGTTTTCTGATACCATTTCCCTACTTCTGCCATTAGTAAACTTGTGTTATGAAACTTTAACAAGTGTGTATGATGTAATCATGAATAGTTTCATGTTTAGATATGACAACAATCATCTGTATCTTTGAATATAAAATACAAAGAAGGATATTTTAAATTGATATTTAACTTTGTCTTCAGTAAAATCTAATGATCGCGTACGAATATTCATATTTTCATCTTTGTATTTATCCGCCTTGAAATGTATATTTGGTACTGGGCTTCCCTACAGTTCCATATAATTGTTGAATGTCTGCATGGATTCTTATGTGTAGATGTTTTTACCTACACTTTTGTTTCATATAGTCTCCCTTTGTTTTATGTGTACTAAAAATCGTTTCATAGCGACAATATATGGGTCATATTGTCACCTATGGGCAGTCTCGCATGATGTCTTCGACTGACCTTTTTATAATTAAACGGTTTCCCTTCTTAGTGCGAACCATTCTTTGATTGGATATTCATACATTTGTCACAGAAGTTTACACATAAACTAGTGAATTATACCATGAAATACGTAAGAAATGAATAACATGTTTTAATCGTTAGCTGATAGATATCAGTGGATTTCTCCTCTTAGCATTTGTTTCCCAAGTTCTATACATTTTATCTTTATCTCGTACATTTCAATTGTTTGTTATTTTAATAAAACTTCATCTCTCTCGTGAATCTAATTTATATTTTCCTAATTAACCAGAGCAATTATCTCAGTTTGTTTCCATTGTGTTTAATAACACTTCCATTTTATTTTTTTCGCTCTCTCAGTCGGTTTTTGTTCCATAAATAAACGTTTATTTAATTTTTAAAATATAGTAAATTTTGTGAACAACAAACACTGCATGTGGTCCATGACATGAAGGTTCAGAACCGTTATAAGTTGTCTGTCTTATTCTTACACTAATATATACTTCATCATTAACTCTTCGTTCCCGATAATTCTTATAAGACAAAAGGCCTTATTAAAAAAAAAAACATATTCTAAGTTACCAAAAGTCTATCATAATGGAGAAAGTAAAATCTTCGGGATCATATAACAATAACAGATTTATCTTCGAAATCATGCCGCTGTAGTTTAAATTGTCTCATCTAAGGATTGTCGTTTTTCATTCAGGCCTGGTCTCGGGTGTCAAGATAATGAATAAAACATCTGAAATAGGCCTTTCGTCTCGGGTTGACCTTACATAGCCCTAACTTCAAATCTGCATGTCAATATTCAAAGCACTATTATGTTTTACTGTAATAGGTTGGACCACGAAGTAATGTACATAATTCATACATATTTGTTGGTCCATTTTACAGCTAGAACTGAAAAATCTGTCATGCAAGTGACAGTATCATATGTTACTATTCTTATGACGCCTGATGTCTAAGTGCTTATAAAGCTAAAAATTGGGTTTCGATACCCAAGGTAAGTGCAACACAAACAATTCTGTGTGTAGCTGTAACAATCAATTATTTAGGTTGCCTTTATGGCTTATATTGATGTATGCCAATAAACTACAGAGGTTATAAATAAAATGACATATTTCTTAAGTTTCAAAAATAGCATCGATCTTATTGGATGAAATCACAAAGTTTTGGTAGATGAACATGTATCTTAAGTTTGTCAAAAATACATGATGAGACCAATGAAAAGTACCTTCAAAACGACTTAAACAGTATGCAAATTATTTGTAACTGAATGCTTCAAGTTTTATGTATTTGAACGAAGTAATTCGGTAACGCTACACTTTAATAGTAAACACTATATGTTTCCAGATAATGAATACGTAAGTTTATTTAAAGTATCTTGGAACGTTCATCTTGTTACTGATCCTTTATTTGTGTATTTTCATCAATTCCCTTGAAAATCTACAGAAATGCTATTTGTTTAGAGCAAGAATTGAGTAAAATATTTAGCGTTATCTCTATTAAGTTGCACAATGACCTAGTATGATAAACTGTTATCAATCGGTCAGAATAGATTTTTGCGTGAATGTTAAAATTATTGAAATAATAGAGAATATGATTTATCGCAGTGAAGTTATTAACGGGTTATCGAACTCCACTATTCATTCTTCATTGGAACACACATTACATGTGACGCCAGTAATTACCGAAAGAAAAACCAAATTCGCTAAATCCAGAGGGAGTTTTGTCCAAATCAATATTTCTTCACTTTGTTGAATATGAGAATTAATTTTAATAAAGTTGTCTATCAATTCGTTCACGTTTCGTCATAGAGCAAGTGAAATGTATTTGGCTGTAAACAATATTATTTGCCATCAGTAACAAATAAACAATATATGTTTACACATTTCTGTCATAGTTTGTTAAAAGGTCGTTACTTCACGTAACCCAATAAACATATAAAAATATTCACCAATTTCGTATAATTTTATGTTACTAGAAAAGTTATATACGAAAACCTTTGTTCTATTAAAATTATGTTTTTAGACTAATAAGGTTAAAATTAGACATGTAAGACATAAAAAAAGTGTTTTAGATTTTTATATACAAATATTTAAGGGCGATCTTTTATGAAAAAAGTTAAAAGTCAAACAAATGTTAAATGTATTCAGAGTTTTTTCATGTATATATGGTTTGCCATAAGTTTCACGGGTTCTAAAGACTCAACAAATCTGAGCTCAGGTATTCAGCAGTTAGTTTAAATTTTATAAGATAAAACTTTTATGTTTAATAATGTAAGGTATCGAGAACTGTGATACACAGTTAGAAATTGTCTTTCTTAATTATATGAAGGATAAAGATAATAAAGATGTCTGAACACGTTACTATCTAAACTCAATTGAAGGTAAATCTAAGCCATAAAGTTTGTGTTGTTGGTTTTAACCCATTCCTACTTGATATCGTATCTGAACTCACAAACAGTTTTCAATAGTTAACAACTGAATTTTCAACCATCAACAAATTGGCTGATAATTTCACTTCCTTGCACGTACCAAATTTTATTACAGTAACATGTTTTATGCTTTTAAGTCTAATAATCCAATGTAGGCAATAGGATAATAATATCTGATATATTACAAGTAATTCAATAATAATATCTCATATATTACGTGAGATCTATTCTTACATTGACCTTTCTTCTCCATCTATTGTCTTGTACACCTTGTTTTATGCACTGTATCTTCTCCACCTATTGTCTTGTACACCTTGTTTATACATTGTATGGTATCTCAACAAGGAATAATACAATAGTAATGATTATACTTGGTATTACTTTGTGGATTACACAATAATGTTTTGTGTAACAGTTCTTCCAACCATCCGTTAGCACAGTTTTCGTTCTTTTCACAAGAATACCCATTGTACTCACACAAGAGACTGACTACATAACGTTTTATATTATGATATTGTTCATTGTACTCACACAAGAGACTGACTACATAACGTTTTATATTATGATATTGTTCATTGTACTCACACAAGAGACTGACTACATAACGTTTTATATTACGATATTGTTCTTGTTTTTCAATTCTATAAGTGTTAATACGAGCCTCCTATCATTCTAATTTATTTTCTTCCTTCAATATAAACTTACTCTAACGTCTAACACTCACACCAACTCTGTACAAGCATTTTAAACAATGTCATTCCCGGTAGGTGATGAAGGGATCTCCCACTTAAGGTTCTGTACTTTCAGTTTACCTGCTCTGGGATCTAAACATATCCACCCATGTATTTGCCTTTCATGGCGACCCGTGAAGTGGAGAGTATTTTGGTTTAATCCAAACACACCAACGTGGTTTCGAATTTCCGCAGATGGGTGGTCATCGAGTACCTCTCCCCAGGGTAATTGGTTGCTTTGTTGGGCTAGGGTTAACCAAGTACCAATGTTGGGTGTTTTCAACGGGTATTATGGACATTGTTTATGGTACTGGTGTTTGGGTTTAGTACTGACTAAATCCTGACGTCACTGCAGTGTTCTTGTTTAGAGTTGTAGTGTGTACTCATTAAATCCTTACGTTAATACAGTGTTCTTGTTTATAGTTGTAGTGTGTACTCACTAAATCCTGACGTTACTGCAGTGTTATTGTTTACAGATGTAGTGTGTCCTCACTAAATCCTAACGTTACTGCAGTGTTCTTGTTTATAGTTGTAGTGTGTACTCACTAAATCCTGACGTTAGTGCTGTGTTCATGTTTAGAATTATAGTGTGTCCACACTAAATCCTGACATTGCTGCACTGTTCTTGTTTAGAATTGTAGTGTATCTTCACTAAATCCTGACGTTACTGCAGTGTTCTTGTTTATAGTTGTAGTGTGTACTCACTAAATCCTGACGATACTGCAGTGTTCTTGTTTAGAGTTGTAGTGTGGACTCACTAAATCCTGACGTTACTGCAGCGTTCTTGTTTAGAGTTGTAGTGTGTACTCACTAAATCCTGACGTTACTGCAGCGTTCTTGTTTAGAATTGTGGTGTGTCCTCACTAAATCCTGACGTTACTGCAGTGTTCTTGTTTATAGTTGTAGTGTGTACTCACTAAATCCTAACGTTACTGCAGTGTTCTTGTTTAGAGTTGTAGTGTGTACTCTCTAAATCCTGACGTTACTGCAGCGTTCTTGTTTAGAGTTGTAGTGTGTACTCACTAAATCCTGACGTTACTGAAGTGTTCTTGTTTAGAGTTGTAGTGTGTACTCACTAAATCCTGACGTTATTACAGCGTTCTTGTTTATAGTTGTAGTGTGTACTCACTAAATCCTAACTTTACTGCAGCGTTCTTGTTTGGAATTATAGTGTGTCTTCACTAAATCCTGACATTACTGCACTGTTCTTGTTTAGAATTGTAGTGTGTCCTCACTAAATCCTGACGTTACTGCAGCGTTCTTGTTTAGAGTTGTAGTGTACTAACTAAATCCTAACGTTACTGCAGCGTTCTTGTTTATAGTTGTAGTGTGTACTCACTAAATCCTGACGTTACTGCAGCGTTCTTGTTTAGAGTTGTAGTGTGTACTCACTAAATCCTAACGTTACTGCAGCGTTCTTGTTTATAGTTGTAGTGTGTACTCACTAAATCCTGACGTTACTGCAGTGTTATTGTTTACAGTTGTAGTGTGTACTCACTAAATCCTGACGTTACTGCTGTGTTCATGTTTAGAATTATAGTGTCTCCTCACTAAATCCTGACATTACTGCACTGTTCTTGTTTACAGTTGTAGTGTGTACTCACTAAATCCTGACGTTACTGCAGTATTCTTGTTTAGAGTTGTAGTGTGTACTCACTAAATCCTGACGTTACTGCAGTGTTATTGTTTACCCTTTAGTGTGTCCTCACTAAATCCTAACGTTACTGCAGTGTTCTTGTTTCAAGTTGTAGTGTGTACTCACTAAATCCTGACGTTACTGCAGCGTTCTTGTTTAGAGTTGTAGTGTACTAACTAAATCCTAACGTTACTGCAGCGTTCTTGTTTATAGTTGTAGTGTGTACTCACTAAATCCTGACGTTACTGCAGCGTTCTTGTTTAGAGTTGTAGTGTGTACTCACTAAATCCTGACGTTACTGCAGCGTTCTTGTTTATAGTTGTAGTGTGTACTCACTAAATCCTGACGTTACTGCAGTGTTATTGTTTACAGTTGTAGTGTGTACTCACTAAATCCTGACGTTACTGCTGTGTTCATGTTTAGAATTATAGTGTCTCCTCACTAAATCCTGACATTACTGCACTGTTCTTGTTTACAGTTGTAGTGTGTACTCACTAAATCCTGACGTTACTGCAGTATTCTTGTTTAGAGTTGTAGTGTGTACTCACTAAATCCTGACGTTACTGCAGTGTTATTGTTTACCCTTTAGTGTGTCCTCACTAAATCCTAACGTTACTGCAGTGTTCTTGTTTCAAGTTGTAGTGTGTACTCACTAAATCCTGACGTTACTGCAGTGTTATTGTTTACAGTTGTAGTGTGTCCTCACTAAACCCTGACATTACTGCAGTGTTATTGTTTACAGTTGTAGTGTGTCCTCACTAAATCCTGACATTACTGCACTGTTCTTGTTTAGAATTGTAGTGTGTCCTCACTAAATTATGACGTTACTGCAATGTTCTTGTTTATAGTTGTAGTGTGTACTCACTAAATCTTGACGTTACTGCAGTATTCTTGTTTACAGTTGTAGTGTGTACTCACTAAATCCTGACGTTACTGCAGTGTTCTTGTTTAGAGTTGTAGTGTGTACTCACTAAATCCTGACGTTACTGCAGCGTTCTTGTTTAGAGTTGTAGTGTGTACTCACTAAATCCTGACGTTACTGCAGCGTTCTTGTTTATAGTTGTAGTGTGTACTCACTAAATCCTGACGTTACTGCTGTGTTCATGTTTAGAATTATAGTGTCTCCTCACTAAATCCTGACATTACTGCACTGTTCTTGTTTACAGTTGTGGTGTGTACTCACTAAATCCTGACGTTACTGCAGTATTCTTGTTTAGAGTTGTAGTGTGTACTCACTAAATCCTGACGTTACTGCAGTGTTATTGTTTACCCTTTAGTGTGTCCTCACTAAATCCTAACGTTACTGCAGTGTTTTTGTTTCTAGTTGTAGTGTGTACTCACTAAATCCTGACGTTACTGCAGTGTTATTGTTTACAGTTGTAGTGTGTCCTCACTAAATCCTGACATTACTGCACTGTTCTTGTTTAGAATTGTAGTGTGTCCTCACTAAATTATGACGTTACTGCAGTGTTCTTGTTTATAGTTGTAGTGTGTACTCACTAAATCCTGACGTTACTCCAGCGTTCTTGTTTAGAGTTGTAGTGTGTACTCACTAAATCCTAACGTTACTGCAGCGTTCTTGTTTATATTTGTAGTGTGTACTCACTAAATCCTGACGTTACTGCAGTGTTATTGTTTACAGTTGTAGTGTGTACTCACTAAATCCTGACGTTACTGCTGTGTTCATGTTTAGAATTATAGTGTCTCCTCACTAAATCCTGACATTACTGCACTGTTCTTGTTTACAGTTGTAGTGTGTACTCACTAAATCCTGACGTTACTGCAGTATTCTTGTTTAGAGTTGTAGTGTGTACTCACTAAATCCTGACGTTACTGCAGTGTTATTGTTTACCCTTTAGTGTGTCCTCACTAAATCCTAACGTTACTGCAGTGTTCTTGTTTCTAGTTGTAGTGTGTACTCACTAAATCCTGACGTTACTGCAGTGTTATTGTTTACAGTTGTAGTGTGTCCTCGCTAAACCCTGACATTACTGCACTGTTCTTGTTTAGAATTGTAGTGTGTCCTCACTAAATTATGACGTTACTGCAGTGTTCTTGTTTATAGTTGTAGTGTGTACTCACTAAATCCTGACGTTACTGCAGTATTCTTGTTTACAGTTGTAGTGTGTACTCACTAAATCCTGACGTTACTGCAGTGTTATTGTTTACAGTTGTAGTGTGTCCTCACTAAATCCTAACGTTACTGCTGTGTTCATGTTTGGAATTATAGTGTGTCCTCACTAAATCCTGACATTACTGCACTGTTCTTGTTTAGAATTGTAGTGTGTCCTCACTAAATCCTGACATTACTGCACTGTTCTTGTTTAGAATTGTAGTGTGTCCTCACTAAATCCTGACGTTACTGCAGCGTTCTTGTTTAGAGTTGTAGTGTACTAACTAAATCCTAACGTTACTGCAGCGTTCTTGTTTATAGTTGTAGTGTGTACTCACTAAATCCTGACGTTACTGCAGTATTCTTGTTTAGAGTTGTAGTGTGTACTCACTAATTCCTGACGTTACTGCAGTGTTATTGTTTACCCTTTAGTGTGTCCTCACTAAATCCTAACGTTAGTGCAGTGTTCTTGTTTATAGTTGTAGTGTGTACTCACTAAATCCTGACGTTACTGCTGTGTTCATGTTTAGAATTGTAGTGTGTCCTCATTAAATCCTGACGTTACTGCAGTTTTCTTGTTTATAGTTGTAGTGTGTACTCACTAAATCCTGACGTTACTGCAGTATTCTTGTTTACAGTTGTAGTGTGTACTCACTAAATCCTGACGTTACTGCAGCGTTCTTGTTTAGAGTTGTAGTGTGTACTCACTAAATCCTGACGTTACTGCTGTGTTCATGTTTAGAATTATAGTGTGTCCTCACTAAATCCTGACATTACTGCACTGTTCTTGTTTACAGTTGTAGTGTGTACTCACTAAATCCTGACGTTACTGCAGTATTCTTGTTTAGAGTTGTAGTGTGTACTCACTAAATCCTGACGTTACTTCAGTGTTATTGTTTACCCTTTAGTGTGTTTTCACTAAATCCTAACGTTACTGCAGTGTTCTTGTTTATAGTTGTAGTGTGTACTCACTAAATCCTGACGTTACTGCAGTGTTATTGTTTACAATTGTAGTGTGTACTCACTAAATCCTGACGTTACTGCAGTATTCTTGTTTAGAGTTGTAGTGTGTACTCACTAATTCCTGACGTTACTGCAGTGTTATTGTTTACCCTTTAGTGTGTCCTCACTAAATCCTAACGTTAGTGCAGTGTTCTTGTTTATAGTTGTAGTGTGTACTCACTAAATCCTGACGTTACTGCTGTGTTCATGTTTAGAATTATAGTGTGTCCTCACTAAATCCTGACATTACTGCACTGTTCTTGTTTAGAATTGTAGTGTGTCCTCATTAAATCCTGACGTTACTGCAGTTTTCTTGTTTATAGTTGTAGTGTGTACTCACTAAATCCTGACGTTACTGCAGTATTCTTGTTTACAGTTGTAGTGTGTACTCACTAAATCCTGACGTTACTGCAGCGTTCTTGTTTATAGTTGTAGTGTGTACTCACTAAATCCTGACGTTACTGCAGCGTTCTTGTTTAGAGTTGTAGTGTGTTCTCACTAAATCCTGACGTTACTGCTGTGTTCATGTTTAGAATTATAGTGTGTCCTCACTAAATCTTGACATTACTGCACTGTTCTTGTTTACAGTTGTAGTGTGTACTCACTAAATCCTGACGTTACTGCAGTATTCTTGTTTAGAGTTGTAGTGTGTACTCACTAAATCCTGACGTTACTGCAGTGTTATTGTTTACCCTTTAGTGTGTTTTCACTAAATCCTAACGTTACTGCAATGTTCTTGTTTATAGTTGTAGTGTGTACTCACTAAATCCTGACGTTACTGCAGTGTTATTGTTTACAATTGTAGTGTGTCCTCACTAAATCCTGACATTACTGCACTGTTTTTGTTTAGAATTGTAGTGTGTCCTCACTAAATCCTGACATTACTGCACTGTTCTTGTTTAGAATTGTAGTGTGTACTCACTAAATCCTGACGTTACCGCATTGTTCTTGTTTAGAATTGTAGTGTGTCCTCTCGTGGGGTTCCATGACGGGTGGGGTCAATGGGCACTGAATCTTTCTCTATTCATTATGGATTATTCAATCCTTGAAAAAAATCTAAAATAGTGAAACATCTTATAGGTGAATATAGACGACTCTGTTACCAGTCATCAACACCATGATATCCTGTACCTTGAATTTTAATCCTTTATCCTGTGTCTAACAAATCCTTTAGGCAAATGTCTTCCTTTTTCATTCAGAAAGGACTAAAAGGGTTTGTTGGCTCTTCCAAGTTCGTCTCCCTTTAGTTCCACAATGGTATGTCTGCAAACTCCCAGTGCAGGTTTCGATGCCCATGGTGGGTAGAGCACAGAGATCTTATTGTGTAGGTTTGTGTTTATTTCTAACACTCATTCACCAAAGTCTGTCAAGAAGCAACATTCTATGGACAGCTTGGGAAAACATCCACCCAAAGCACAGTGAACTTCTCCTGAACTTTAAGGCTATTGAGGTTATACCCATCGAAACTACTCCCCATGCTATACTGAATTTCTGGAGAGGAGTGATCATTCAGAGGTATTTGAAGAGCATTGCCAAGTTGGAAATCTTCGCAGATTTCTCCAGCCAAGGCGTTTCTACTTTGCACAGTTTCTCCACTCGTAAGGACGGAATTATGCTGTCTACATATATTCTTACTTTGAGGTTGCATTGTCACGTACAGCTGCCGCCATCAAAGTAAGTTACTTGAACTGTAAGGTATGGCCATATATTCATAATCCTCTCCAATGTTTCCAATGTCAAAAGTTTAGTCAATCGAAGACACCTTTTCGTGGTTTTTTGACGTGTGTTCCTTGTGCTGGCAGAAACAATGGCGTTTACAGGTGCAAATTGGAACCTTATTGTATTAATTGCAGTTGTCTCACCCTTTTATTTTCATTCTTGCCCTATACGGGTGGAGAAGAAAGAGATACAACATTTAAAAACTGTGAACCGTATTTCCCATCCCGAAGCTCTGAAACTATTGTCACAATCTTAATAATGGACAGATCTTTCTGTGCCACCAACAGAGTCATTCTCATCCAATGTGAAGAAGCTTTTTCACTCTATGGATAAGTGAGTTGACAAGTCAGAGTCTGCTCTTGTCTCTCTACCAATTATTCCTTCCATTAACTGCCAGGCCCACTTTCTTCAGCCCTGAGATTATTCGTTCACAACTTCAGTCACTGGCATCTCCGTCTACTCAGAGTTATCCTCAGTCCACCAAACGTAGTATCCATGGAGAAGGGCAGACCTTTTATAACAAAATACGAGGTGATCGTAAACCGAAGAGTTCTCCACACCGTTCTCCTCCACCTAACTAAAAATGGCCTCTTTGATACAATGGAACTGTCGAAGTTTCCATTCTCATCTGGATCATATTAAAGCCTTGGCTGATTGCTCTCATCCCATGTGTCTTTCCTCAAAGGAAACATTTCTCAAGCCTGTCAACAGAGTCACCTTTCGGCAGTTTTCTTTATACCAAAATGAAACATTGTGTGATGGATAACTGCACTGAAGGCTGGCACTTCTGGTCGAATAGCATGTTCCCACCCTGTATTTGCCACTCGATAAACCTTTGGAGCCCATGGCCATCCGTGTTTCCTTGGGTTTGTTCTCTCTACCTTTCTCCTGGAGACACCTATGATCAATCACACCTTGATGGTCTCATTGAACAGTTATCTTCTCCTTTTCTTTAATCCTGTGTGACTTTATGGACATGATATCCTCTGGGATGATGCTGATATAGATGGGAGTGGTCATTCTGTGCAGTAAATGCTTTCCCTCTTCAATACTAGTTCTTATACTTATTTATTTTTCACGTACTTAGTGAGCCTTTTACTACCAATGGTCTTTCTATATATTTCCCTTCACTTTTATCTTGTTTTTCTTGGAGGGTTAACAGTGTTCTACGAGGTAATGTTCATTTTCCCATCGTTTTAAGAGACATTGGCTGTGGTCGATACTACACGACCCGTGTGCCTCTGTGTAAGTTGGACTAAGCCAACTGACCCTCTTTCACTTAGAAACTGATTCTACCGTCATTTGTTTGCTATCAATAAATGACTGTGAGGTAGCAGTGACTGACTGTATCATCCAGGCAGCTGTTGAATCTACTCCTAAGACCTCAACACGTTTGGTTTCTTTGTCCATAGTGGAGTCCTCCCTGCCAGGAGGCATAGCATGCTATAAACAGGCCTCAGATACCTTTCAGAAGTATCCCACTCTTTCGAACTATACTGCTTTCCAGAGGGACTTTGCAAGACAGGTTAGACATTAAAATCAAAAGAAATCTTGGATCAAGTTCACAACTAGCATCTCTTCTACCATAATTTCTAAAATCATATACTTTCATAATCTGACAGGAAGATGTTTTTACTGATGTTTGGTGACGGTCTGTTTCATCCCTTTTTCTAAGCTTAGGAAGATCTTAGGATTCTTTCTAACTATCGTCTAATTGTTGTAGTCTTAAAGAGGGTTGTTAATGTAATGCTTATCTTCTGTGGTTCCTCGAATCAAACAACCTACTCTCGCCCACCCACTGTGGGTTATGTCAACCGTGCTTCGCCATTTACCACCTGATTCGACATGTAAAGCCAATCAGAGAAACCTTCCTCAATAGAAAACACTTTGTTTCTTTGTTTTTGACCTTGAGAAGACTTATGACACAAAAAGAGGTACGACATTTTGCGAGACCTCTACTCCTATTGGTTACATAACTATTTGCCCATTTTTATTTAGAACTTTTAACTGGAAAGGCGTTTTCAGTTCTGTGTATGTTCTACACTTTTTTGTTCTTTTCCACAGGAACATGAAATCCATCAGCACTGTGTCTTGAGTGTCACACTTTTCAGATTCAAGCTTAATGTTATTACCACACAACTTCCTCCTCCGGTTGTAAATGAGCTCTATGTCAATTACTTCCACATCTTGTATTGGTCGTGAGCGTAAGGTTTATTAAGGGGAAGCTTAAGTCTGTCCTCAATCGCTTGTTGAAGTGGAGCACAGCAAACGGTTTTCTCTCTCCAATCTCCAAAACCGTTCGCACGCACTTTTACTGTAAACAGGATATACATCCTGATCCATAGCTCCATCTAAGTGATGTTGTTCTTCCCGTAGGAAAGTTAATGGGCCTATCTTTTGCTGTAAACAGGATATTCATCCTGATCCCGAGCTCCATCTGAGTGATGTTGTTGTTCCCATGGGAAAGTTACTGGACCAATCTTTCACTTTAAGCTGACTTTCAATTTTCACGTCAAGTAGCATTGTGTCGAATGCACACTGAACATGCTTCCTCTTCTACCTCTTGGAGAGTGGATTAATGTTCTATGCTCATAAACTTTCGTGCCCTCATGCACTCCAATATGGACTGTGGGTCACCAGCCTGTGATTTTTCCAGAACCTCAGCCTTGAAGATATTGGACCCCATTACTATTTGGGGATTCGACTCTGCACGGGACTTTTCCACACTTCTCAAGTCCAGAGTTTGTACACTGAGTCTCACAAACCTCTTCACCTGCACCATTTGTTACTTTCTCTGTGGCATGCTATCAAGCTTCAGTCTTTACTCCAGCATCCCACTTGACGTTGTATGTTACTTTCAAAGTGTTCTTTCAGAATAGATGGTCTACCACTCTTCCTGTTGGACTTTGTGTCCAGGCACCACCGACTGAATTGGGTCTGTTATTGGATGACGTTGCTGTCTCTACAGGTCAGCCCATCCCATCAGGGCTTATAACTATCTCCACCTTTGACCTTTCTTTGAACCATCTGAGAAACATGGAAACTTCCGACTGGAAGTACCGTCTTCTATTTGTCGAACATCTTTTGAACCACTCTTATATTCCTGTTTATACAGATGGTTCCAAATCAAGAGACTCTATGGTCTCTGCCATAGTTTTTTTGTGGTGCAGTGGTTGCTTGTAGGATCTCTACAGTTTCTGTGTACACAATTTATCTTACCCTCGATCACGTAGATGCTATGTAGCACACCAATTGTACTATTAATACTGACTGTCTGTGTTACGTCTCTACCTACCCTAGAGTCGCTTAGCGTTAGTTTTCTCTGTGTTATCTTCAATATTAAAAATAACTGCCCCGTTTCTTTATCTTCTCGTACTAGATTACCAGGTCACGTGGGTATTCGCGGGAACAAATTCGTTAACACCGCAGCAAAGTCCGTCTACTGTGGTGCCAATCACTGCCATGCGTATCCCGTAAGTGGACTACGGTTCTGTTTTCAAGGCTCACCTCCGTGCCTACTGGCAGTCCAGTCGAATTGGAATGAACAACGTGATAATAAGCTTCTCCAGATCAAACTTTTATTGGACTGACTTCGTGCATCTTGTTTCCATAAAGCTCGGAAGGAGAAAGTTGTCCTTATTAGGCTACACACTGGTTACAGTTTTTTAACTAGTCGTTTCTTTTCATCTGGAACTCATGATGACGAGATATCCACTTCAAGTAAAAATGTATTTTCACAGCTGTTTTGTGTATTAAAATTTTAATGAAAATAAAGAACAACGTTTCGAACTTCTTAGGTCGTCATCAAGTTAACAAAGAGAGTTTGTAAATGTCTTATTTAACCTGAAGATGACCTACATTTTTATTTTTTATACCCATTTTATATTTACACTTTTATCGGTTGTTTGGCGCTGATAGCCTTCTTATTTTGCCTCAATAAACGTCAAGTAACGAACCAACCAAACTGTCACAGCTAGGGTAAGCATATTTAATATATTAAATTAAATGTCTATAAATCTATTCATCTTCCAAAAACAGCATTATTTCTATTCTTTGATAGATTGTTTAGGCAAAGTATTCATGATGAAACATTGTAGAATGAACAGCAACTGCCTGTTGTGGAGAGACAAACGACGTTTCGAAAGTCTTCCTCTACACTTGTGTGTCCACAACAGGTAGTTGCTGTCCATTCTACAAAATTTCAGCATGATATATTTCTTTTTATAGAATAGCCATAAACATTTTCAACAACTTCAGATATGGATATTTTTATAAAGTTACTGGTAGACTTGTGGATGTTACATGATACATGGTAATATTGTGGATGTTACAAGGTCACTGGTAGACTTGTGGATGTTACAAGGTCATTAGCAGACTTGTGGATGGTACAAGATAATGATAAAACTGTGGATGTTACAAGGTCACTATTAGTACTTTGAATGTTTTAAGATCGATGGTAATATTCTGAATGTTACAAGATCACTGGTAATACTACGGATGTTACAAGGTACATGGTAATACTGCGGATGCTACAAGGACACTGGTAGAACTGTGAATGTTACAAGATCCATGATAATACTGTGGATGTTACAAGATCACTGGTAATACTGTAGATGTTACAAGATCATTGGTAACACTGTGGATGTTACAAGATCACTGGTAATATTGTGGATGTTACAAGGTCACTGGTAGACTTGTGGATGTTACAAGGTACATGGTAATACTGCGGATGCTACAAGGACACTGGTAGAACTGTGAATGTTACAAGATCCATGATAATACTGTGGATGTTACAAGATCACTGGTAATACTGTGGATGTTACAAGATCACTGGTAACACTGTAGATGTTACAAGATCACTGGTAATACTGTGGATGTTACAAGATCACTGGTAATACTGTGGATGTTACAAGATCACTGGTAATACTGTGGATGTTACAAGATCACTGGTAATACTGTAGATGTTACAAGATCACTGGTAATACTGTGGATGTTACAAGATCACTGGTAATACTGTGGATGTTACAAGATCACTGGTAATACTGTGGATGTTACAAGATCACTGGTAATAGTGTGGATGTTACAAGATCACTGGTAATACTGTGGATGTTACAAGATCACTGGTAATACTGTGGATGTTACAAGATCACTGGTAATACTGTGGATGTTACAAGATCACTGGTAATAGTGTGGATGTTACAAGATCACTGGTAATACTGTGGATGTTACAAGATCACTGGTAATACTGTGGATGTTACAAGATCACTGGTAATACTGTGGATGTTACAAGGTCACTGGTAATAGTGTGGATGTTACAAGATCACTGGTAATACTGTGGATGTTACAAGATCACTGGTAATACTGTGGATGTTACAAGATCACTGGTAATACTGTGGATGTTACAAGATCACTGGTAATAGTGTGGATGTTACAAGATCACTGGTAATACTGTGGATGTTACAAGATCACTGGTAATACTGTGGATGTTACAAGATCACTGGTAATACTGTGGATGTTACAAGATCACTGGTAATAGTGTGGATGTTACAAGATCACTGGTAATACTGTGGATGTTACAAGATCACTGGTAATACTGTGGATGTTACAAGATCACTGGTAATACTGTGGATGTTACAAGGTCACTGGTAATAGTGTGGATGTTACAAGATCACTGGTAATACTGTGGATGTTACAAGATCACTGGTAATACTGTGGATGTTACAAGATCACTGGTAATAGTGTGGATGTTACAAGATCACTGGTAATACTGTGGATGTTACAAGATCACTGGTAATACTGTGGATGTTACAAGATCACTGGTAATATTGTGGATGTTACAAGGTCACTGGTAGACTTGTGGATGTTACAAGGTACATGGTAATACTGCGGATGCTACAAGGACACTGGTAGAACTGTGAATGTTACAAGATCCATGATAATACTGTGGATGTTACAAGATCACTGGTAATACTGTGGATGTTACAAGATCACTGGTAACACTGTGGATGTTACAAGATCACTGGTAATAGTGTAGATGTTACAAGATCATTGGTAATACTGTGGATGTTACAAGATCACTGGTAATACTGTGGATGTTACAAGATCACTGGTAATAGTGTGGATGTTACAAGATCACTGGTAATACTGTGGATGTTACAAGATCACTGGTAATAGTGTGGATGTTACAAGATCACTGGTAACACTGTGGATGTTAGAAGGACCCTTATAATACTAAGTTTGTTGGTCTAGATAAATGACAGTTTGATTTGTATTTGAGTTTTGTTTGTTTCTGGTAAGTTAAGCACAAAACAGCACAATAGGCTAAGTGTGATTTGACCACTACAGGTATCGAGACCCGGATGCTAGAATTTTACATCCTCAGAGACAACGCTGAAAGAACAGATAAGCAAACCACAGTTAAAGTTTCCATTTCAAATGTTATTGGTTAGAACGTAATAACTGTTATATTGGTATCAAATAATGGAATTAATTTATTAAATATGCTCTTCAACATACAGATGTTTATAGTTTTTGAATATCAACTCTGATCTGTCTTCAGTGTACTTCTCCCATAAAAAATTTGGTACATGAAACAACTTAAACTATGCTCAGAGAACAAATAACATACACTCTAGTGAGTTATGGATCATGAAAAAACACGAGACTAGTTTTATAGAGAAATAGGTTTTCTGTTGTTTTTTTTATATTTCTCGACCCAGAGTAGATCAGTAGAGCTTATCTATGATCACCTAAAGTATTAAACCTGAATTGAAAACCTTCTGGTCTAAAACTAGTTGTTGAATCGTGTTTATCATATATTTAACTTATATTTGGTATGAACTGTTATAAACAAAACGGGAAAAAGTTCAATAACTATTATCACTCTAAATTTAATGTATAACTCTTATCACTCTGAATTTAATATATAACTCTTATCACCCTGAATTTAATGTATAAATCTTATCACCCTAAATTTAATGTATAACTCTATTCACCCTAAATTTAATGTAATACTCTTATCACCCTAAATTTAATGTATAACTGTTATCACCCTAAATTTAATGTGTTAACAACGTTTCATTTTTTATTTGTTGTCTGTTTTGATTTATTTCTCCAAAATTTAAAAGTGTACCTAAAGCTAATTAATCCATTCATCTAATCGGAGCTGTCACTTTCAGAAAGCTGTCAAATAATTAATGGGCATATTTGTTGTAAGAGTACACGTATAGTCCCTTTGCTACCACTACATTGTTGGAAGTAACAATCTCGTGAAATTACCTCCAATCATATTACAGAAATATATAACCTCTTAATTAGTGATGACGAAAAGATCCACTGGTAGAGAAAATATATATGTAAAACGGCTGATATGTAGAAGGTCGAAACGTTGTTCGCTCCTCTACATAAAGCTTTCTCTACCCATACCAGCCGTTTTCACCTATATATAAAAGACCTCTTAGTACTGGTAATTTGTGAAAAACAACCACTTCTTAAGCACTGTCACTACTGCTAGTTCTAGTTGAAGTAATTTTGCTCTGTTTCAGTGGTGTAAACACATATCGAGTCTGATTGTTTGTTGTTTGGGGCATAGCTTCATAATGGGCTACCTTTCCTGTGTCCATCACGGGTATCAAAACCCGATTCTTACAGTTATAAGCATTAAGACTCATGAAAGCAGTTAGTCTCGTTAATAATATTTTTAAATAAATTAATTAAACTCTTGTCTTTATTTATAAAAAGAAAAACAACGTTGAAATATTGTAATGAACTTATACACAATAAAAACCATATCCATCTTTATCAATAGTGTAATATATTATGAGTAAAATCTTTAACATACACAATAAAGGATATCCATTTCAACTGTTCAGGATGTCTCATTCTATAATTAAGTTTCTCTCCTTTGGACTCATGCTAATAAGTTGCATTGTTGTTGTTTGTTACTGAACGCAATGAGCTGTCTGTACCCAACCAAAGCTATTATTAACCCGGCTTTTAGCTGCATTATTCTACAAATATACAAATATATGTTGGGAAAGTTTTCAGTTCGTCCACATTTCCCACAGTGTGGCCTTTTTCGTCTTGTTTTTAGATCTATTTATGTCCAGTTTGAAAATGATCCTTTTACTAGCCCAAGTCTATCAGCAGAAGCGGCCCCCGCATGTCCAAACGCGTTAAGGCGTGCGACTCGTAATCTGAGGATCGCGGGTTCGCATCTCCGTCGAGCCAAACATGCTCGCCCTTTAAGCCATGGGGGCGTTATATTGTTACGGTCAATCCCACTATTCGTTGGTAAAAGAGTAGCCCAAGAGTTGGCGGCGGGTGGTGATGACTAGCTGCCTTCCCTCTAGTCTTACACTGCTAAATTAGGGACGGTTAGCGCAGATAGCTCTCGTGTAGCTTTGCGCGAAATTAAAAACAAAAACAGTTATTCTTTTATACAAAATTTTGGTTAAGGTTGGCCATCTGAAGTAAACAGTACAGACGAGTTTGTTTATCTACTCTGGTTAAGGTTGGCCAGCTAAAGTAAACAGTACAGACAAGGTTGTTTATCTACTCCGGTTAAGGTTGCTCAGCTAAAGTAACCAACACCGACAAGGTGGTTTATCTACCGTGATGAAGGTTGGTCAGCTGAAGTAACTAATACAGAAAAGATGGTTCATCTACTCTGGTTAAGGTTGGCCAGATAAAGTAAACAATACAGACTAGGTGGTTTATCTACTCTGGTTAAAATTGGCAAGTTAAAGTGAAGAGTACAGACAAGGTGGTTTATCTACTCTGGTTAAGGTTGGCCAGCTGAAGTAACCAACACAGACAAGGTGATTTATCTACCCTGATGAAGGTTAAGTGAGAACCAGTGGTCATACTGAATGAACATAAGTTTTCATAACAAACTTCATGTTATGTTACACACACTGTTTTCTGATACCATTTCCCTACTTCTGCCATTAGTAAACTTGTGTTATGAAACTTTAACAAGTGTGTATGATGTAATCATGAATAGTTTCATGTTTAGATATGACAACAATCATCTGTATCTTTGAATATAAAATACAAAGAAGGATATTTTAAATTGATATTTAACTTTGTCTTCAGTAAAATCTAATGATCGCGTACGAATATTCATATTTTCATCTTTGTATTTATTCCGCCTTGAAATGTATATTTGGTACTGGGCTTCCCTACAGTTAAATAGAATTGTTGAATGTCTTCATGGATTCTTATGTGTAGATGTTCTTACCTACACTTTTGTTTCATATGGTCTACCTTTGTTTTATGTGTTCCAAAAATTGTTTCATAGCGACAATATATAGGTCATAATGTCACCAATGGGCAGTCTGGCATGATGTCTTCGATTGACCATTTTATATTCATACGGTTTCCTTTCTTAGTGTGAACCATTCTTTGATCAGTCACAGAAGTTTTGCCCTAAACTAATGGATTATGTCATGAAATATCTAAACAATGAATAACACGTTTTGATCGTAAGCTGATAGAGTTTAGTGGATTTCTTCTCTCAGTATTTGTTTTTCAAGTTTTCTATACTTTGAAGCTCTAACTAGCCTTTCTTTTCACTTGTGGTTTAACTAAAGTTTACAGACACTAATGGATAATATCTCATCATCTTACCTGTGAAAACTCACAAATGATACGAAGAAAAGAAAGCGCTGAGTAGTTCCGCTCGACCTACAATGTTGGCAACCTAGAAGTAAAAAGATCTGAAAATTATTCTTCACAATCGAATGAATATATCGCGACTCCAGAAACATAAACTTAAAGTGTATATCTGGTCAAACAATCTCAAATCTTTAACAGTTAAAACAAGAAAACTCTCCACATCTGTAATTTATCTGTTGTGTGCGTGTGGTTAATGACATTTTATATTTTTGGATTGACAGTGATATAAACGACACTTCTGTGGATACAATGTAATACCTAGACATTTCTGTAGAGTGGCTATAGTGGTATCAACTTCGATACCACTTGTTGTGGTAACTTCGACATTTATGCGAAGATGGCTTAGAATTTGTGAAAATTAATGGATTGGATATGGTAATTATTATATTTCTCTTGAGTGGGTGTGTTATTTAAGACATTTACGCTGAGTGGTTGTATTTGTAACATTTCTGTGGAATGGTTGTATTTGTAAGGCATTTCTGTCGAATGGTTGTATTTGTACGGCATTTCTGTCGAATGGTTGTATTTTTATCAGATTAAATGTCGGGGATGAGGTATTTTTCTATGGAAATAGTGGTTTATAGATATGATTGTTGAATAGTTTTGGCTTTTATTCCTGTGACTATTAAGCCAAGTCACAATCTTCTGAACAGTCTCAACTCTTTAAACAGTGTTATATTCATTGGGTTAGACAATAACTGGAAGCGGGTGGTGTTATTAGTTGGGTTAGACAATAACTGAAGGTGGATTGTGATATTTGCTGTGTACCAAACTAAGTACATCTTAACTTTCTCAAGTTATGCCACTTTTAAAGAGTTTTTAACTTTATTTTAATAGAGACCATTATTTACCGGAATGTTCGACTTATTCTGCTTTCAATCATTTATGATGATTTTCAAGAAAGAAAAGAAATTATAATTTTATAAAATTGAACTTTCATAAAGTTTAGTATAGCTAATACTCAATGTTTTAATTAAAATATAGTTTCATAAAGTTTAGTATAGCTAATACTCAATGTTTTAATTAAAATATAGTTTCATAAAGTTTAGTATAGCTAATACTCAATGTTTTAATTAAAATATAGTTTCATAAAGTTTAGTATAGCTAATACTCAATGTTTTAATTAAAATATAGTTTCAAAAAGTTTAGTATAGCTAATACTCAATGTTTTAATTAAAATATAGTTTCAATGATGTTAAAAAGAACGAATTAACGCGAGCACGTAAATGATTTCATACAAAATTTAGTTTTTGTAGTTTCATAATTAAATTAAAAAAAGATATTGTTTTTGAATTTTGCGCAAAGCTACACGATGGCTATCTGCGCTAGCCGTCCCTAATTTAGCAGTGTAAGACTAGAGAAAAGGCAGCTAGTCATCACCACCAACCGCCAACTCTTGAGCTACTCTTTTACCAAAGAATAGTGGGATTGACTGTAACATATAATGCTCCCACGGCTGAAAGAGCGAGTATGTGTGGTGTGACGGGGATTCGAACCCGGAACCCTTGGAGTACGAGTCGAGTACCTGGCCATGCCGGGCCAACTGAATGTAATACCAATACCGGGTGTTTAACCTTTCAGTTAGATGAAAACATATGGTGAGAATACAGAATCTGCAAGCAATGTTTTATTAGTAACCGTTTAATAGTAAAAGTTAAGGATGAACAAGATTGTAATGTCTTTTTCTTGATACTTCTTCAACCATTTAAAGTTTACCTTTGTAGTCTCTGTGTTGTAGTTACCTCAGTGTCTGAATTTGCACTGTGTATTAACAGAATGTTGTATGGAGTGTGTTTTGTTTTATATCTCGTAGTTACCTCTCGTGGCACAACAGTATGTCTGCGGACTCACAACACCAGAAATCGGGTTTCGATACCTGTAGTGGATAGAGCACAGATAGCCCATTGTTTAGCTTCGTGCGTAATTCCAATGACGTTGCAGTGAAGAGAAAACGTGTAGAGATGACGTTTCAGTCATATCTAAGTATAGCCTGTTTTACTACATCACACAGAGTCACACAGAGTCACACTGGTGGATATTTCATGCTACGTACGTCCATAGTTATGAGTTTAGTATGTTTCACATGAGAACAATGTATAAAGCTATCCCATTTATCTATTTATTTTGTGTAACGTACAGAGAAATCATATAAATACCATACAAACAGATGCATACCAGTATAAATGTGTAGAACAACGTGAAACACTTAGTGAGGAATAGTGTGTTCTTATACATTGATATACATATTTGTGAAGACCTTTTCAGACAAGGATATAAAATCAACTTTTGGTTTTAGAATTTAGCTCAGGCATTAACATCATTAACCTTAAAACTTCAAACTTTTAACAAGACGATTTACTTTAATTATTTAATTCGAAATTTCGACCATTTGTAGTTGTTTTAAGGATTCAAATTCGAATCGGTTTTTGTTAAACTCCACGACTTTTAAACTACTTACACGGCAGTACGGAAATCCATGAGAATCTTTGAGACAAATACCATCCTTCCGGATCGTCTTTTGTTTCTGTTCTAACACCGTAAAGTCTGTTGGGACTTATTTAAATTCCAAGAATACGTGGATGGTTTAGTAAGATGTATAATACAGTTTAGGATAGTACTGTAATATTTCTTGCTGCAGCATATCAGAGATTAAAACAGTCCAGTTTGTAACTAAGAAAAAAACAACAACAACGACAGGTCTGTTTACCAAAGCTCTTATTGGTTACTTGTTTTACCGAGCCTTCTCGAAACACGGGATCTTTCTTTTCGGACATACAAGAAGGCTACAAAGCAATTCAAAGGCAACATATAGCGGCGCTAGCTGTCCCTAATTTTAAGGCTATAGACCTGAAAGAATATAACTTTTTCATGAAAACAGATCATGGGACTTGACCTGCATTCTTATCAAACAGCCATAGATCGAAGGTCAGAGAATCACTTTTTAAATATCCTTTATTCTTGACCCAGCATGGCCAAGCGTGTTAAGGCGTTCGACTCGTAATCCGAGGGTCGCGGGTTCGAATCCCGGTCGCACAAAGCATGCTCGCCCTTTCAGTCGTGGTGGCCTTATAATGTAAAGGTCCATCCCACTATTCTTTGGTAAAAGAGTAGCCCAAGAGTTGGCGGTGGGTGGTGATGACTAGCTGCCTTCCCTCTAATGTTACACTGCTAAATTAGGGACGGCTAGCGCAGATAGCACTCGAGTAGCTTTGTGCGAAAAACAAACAAAACAAATCAAGTAATATTACGTAAAATAATCAAATACATTTCTTTTTACTCTTCCTTTTAATGTAACGAATGGAAACTTCAAATCAATACCAGAAAACAGTATTCTAAAACTAATAAAAATATTTCTTTATAAAAACAAATGTTTGGTGAAATTTAATGAGAAAAAAAAAGGAAAAATATTATACATTCAAAACACCGTCCATGTAATAGTTTGTTGACATTCGTGATTACAGCGCCTTCATTGGTAGAAAAAAAAAACGAAATATATATCAAAGTCAATCTTCCTTCCAGTATACACTGGAGAAAATTCCGTGAATTAAGGATCCAGATAAGCTAGTTTTAATGATGTGTTATTTATCACAGTGCATAACGATATGTCAAATCGCTTTATATGAGAAATATCTGGTTTCTTGTTATTTTTCTGGTTGTCAAAGTTTTTCTTTTGTCAATTAAAAGTTAACCCTTTGTGACAGTGTTTTTATCAGCTACAAAAATAAAAATAAGCGCGAAACTTCCTACGGCGACATTTTCATTTTATTTTTCTTAAATGTGATATTTGTGAATTAATTACCAGCAGACTTTGTTTGTTTCTTTTACGTGATACGAAGTGTTTATCATGGGGAATCGAATTTAACAATACAACAATTCAAATTCATATCAACACTGTTGATGAGTTTAATACAATAATTAAAATAAACACAGTTGATGAGTTTAATACAATAATTAAAATAAACACAGTTGATGAGTTTAATACAATAATTAAAATAAACACAGTTGATGAGTTTAATACAATAATTAATATCAACACTGTTGATGAGTTTAATACAATAATTAAAATAAACACAGTTGATGAGTTTAATACAATAATTAAAATAAACACAGTTGATGAGTTTAATACAATAATTAAAATAAACACAGTTGTTGAGTTTAAAAAAATAATTAAAATAAACACAGTTGTTGAGTTTAATACAATAATTAAAATAAACACAGTTGATGAGTTTAATACAATAATTAAAATAAACACAGTTGTTGAGTTTAATACAATAATTAAAATAAACACAGTTGTTGAGTTTAATACAATAATTAAAATAAACACAGTTGATGAGATTAATACAATAATTAAAATAAACACAGTTGTTGAGTTTAATACAATAATTAAAATAAACACAGTTGTTGAGTTGAGTTTAATACAATAATTAAAATAAACACTGTTGATGAGTTTAATACAATAATTAAAATAAACACAGTTGATGAGTTTAATACAATAATTAAAATAAACACAGTTGATGAGTTTAATACAATAATTAAAATAAACACAGTTGTTGAGTTTAAGACATTAGTTGACATCAACATCATTACTAAAGACATTAAATGATTATTCTCTGTGAAATAGATCTTCCTAGGAGCTCAGTGGAAGTTTCAAATCGTGTACTACTAGAAACTGGGTTTGGATACCTCTAGTTCCACAGCATAGATAAAAACGGTAGTTTATACAGAGAGATTTTGTAATAACCCAAATGTCAGTAAAAAATTTGTATGGTGGTAACACAGAATGAAAATAAAGATGTATTTTACAGAGACGGACATAGAGAACACAAATATACTAAAGTAACTAAGGAACGTAGAGAACACAAATATCCTAAAGTAAATTAGGGACATTCAGAACACAAATATCCTATTGTAAATTAAGGACATAGAGAACACAAATATCCTAATGTAAATTAAGGACATAGAGAACACAAATACCCTAAAGAGAATTAGGAACACAGAGAACATAAATATTAAACAGAATTAAGGACACAGAGAAAATAAACAATAAAATTTAGGACACAGAGAACACAAATGTTAATAGAATTATAGACATGGAGAACACAAATGTTAAATAGAATTTAGGACACAGAAAACAAATATTAAAGAGAATTGGGAACACAGATAACATAAATATTATATAAAATTAAGAACAAAGAAAACAAATATTAAATAGAATTTGGGACACAGAGAACATAAAAAATTAAATAGAATTCATGACACCGAGAACATAAATATTAAATAAAATGAAGGACACAGAGAACATAAAAGTTAAATAGAATTGTCATTCCGTGTTTTAAACGGTTATGTTTGTATGGATTTGTTAAAAAGTCACAAATCGTATTTTAAAACAACAAAGATGGTCGCGTGAGCCATTTATTCTAGTCGCTTTTGAAAAGTTTGTTTGTTTGTTTTTTAGTTTCGCATTAAGCAACACGAGAGCTATCTGCGCTAACCATCTTTAATTTTGCAGTGATAAGACTACAGGGAAACAGCTAGTCACCACCACCCACCGTCAACTCTTAAGCTACTCTTTAACAAACGAATAGTGGGATTGACCGTATTTAATAGCGTCGCATGGCTGAAAGAACGAAAAGTATGGTTTTTCTGGGGATTCGAATTTGCAATCCTCAGATTACGAATCAGACGCTCTAACCACCTGGCTAAGCCAGGTAATATTCCGCCAAATTTCGTCATATATCCCAAAAATAGATCAGCCATACTGCAAAACACAGCTAATGACGCCGTCTGTGTGAAGAAATGACTATTAAAGGAAATCAGCGGGTCCAGCGAACCTACACCAGCCGCCATGCTGAAAATATTATAAAATGACCATTTGTTTCAATTAATTTGCACAGGGGTGTATTAGGGAGATGATTATACACCCGAATACGACTGTAAAGCTACTTATTATACAGAGACCTTCAGTAAACATGATGTTCAACGAACCAAGTCTCGTCAACATGAACAACCTGATATAATTAAACCTGTGACCGATCTATCTATTGACCAAATAAATCTCATTTCACGAACAAGTGAAAAGTTGAAATAGGTTGTTGAATCGAGGTTGTACAACAGCTGCAAGTCTAAAGGTATTACTGTACATATCTCTGATAAAAGTGAAAACTATCCTGGATCATCAATATTAATAATGCGTCTCTTTACATCTTCTTAGGGATTATTTAAATACAAAAATGAAAACGATAGATAACGAAACCCGTTTTGATGTAATATCTGTAAGCTATGAACAAACATCTGTGTTGCAGCTACGTGTGAAGGTGTCGTGAGGCACAGACGTGGATATAAACTTATGCCAGATGATTGCTGATACAAGTTTATTTCGCTGTATTTGTTACCAAAAGACAGCAACGTACCGATATTCAATATTTCTACATAGCACATCATAATGTTTTTCATACCAGTTGTGCAGGTTTTACACCAGCTGTGCAAGTTTTATACCAGTTATGCAGGTTTTACAGCAGTTGTATAAGTTTTATATCAGTTGTGCAGGTTTTACAACAGTTGTGTAAGTTCATACCAGCTGTGTAGAGTATAAACCAGTTGTGCATGTTTTGCACCAGTTATGTAGGTTTTACAGCAGTTGTATAAGTTTTACATCAGCTGTGTAGGTTTTACTGCAGTTCTGTAGATTTCATACCGATTGTGTAGGTTTTGTACCAGTTGTGTAAGTTTTGTCTCAGTTGTGTAGGTTTTACACCAGTTTTGCAAGTTTTATTCCATTTGTGCAGGTTAAACACCAGTTGAGTAGGTTTTATACGAATTGTATAGGTTTCATACTTTAATTGAGTTGATTAGTTATAGGTTGTAGCACGTTCGGAAATAATAAAAATAAATGTCTTATAAGCAAACTCTCACACAATTTTCTCTATCATACCTCCTGGCGTTACGAGTAGGAAACAATGAATGTGTATACAGTTCCATAGGGTCAACGACTCCCCAAGTGAAGTTTACCAGCAAGCTCATTGTTTAATTTTATTGACACTTTAACAGCTTCTTGTAATAACATCAGTCACCAGTGAACGATGTTCCTATCACAGATAGTGGTGATCGGTGTTTGTTAAAGTTCTAATATTCAAGGTAGCAATAAATCCTATCTACAGCCAACGACCAAAGTGCTCTGTTTGTGAGATACTTGGGATTTCTTCCTCTAGTGAACAGTCCTATGAGTGTTATATGTTGTGATGAGAATATGTGTTATTACCTTGACTGATGGTTAATTAGCACCTGGTTACATTGTTATCTTTACACACTCTCGAATTTCACCAGCCAATCATTCGTAATAAGAATGTCGCCAACTTTTGGTCACCCTTAAAGATGCCAAATGTGGGTTATTATTTAGACGTTTCAAATATTGGTCATCCTTGAAATCTAGAATCATGCCAAATATTGGTCAATTTTTAAAAGTATATTAATTACAGTTATTGGTCATTCCTTAGAACTAGAGTCATACCAACTGTTGCTCTTTCTTCGGGACTGTAGTTATGCCATCTATTGGTCTTGGACTGTTAAACCTTAAAGTATAACAGATGTTAAAGGATATCATTTTTACCAATTCCGTGTTGCTGTGTTCAATTAACTTTTACCTCATGTTGTGAGATATCTATAATATCAATTTACCTGTTTCGTCCTCTTATACATTTCTACAGTGGTTTACTGTGTGTAACCTTGTATCCACGTCAATGAGTCTTCTTCGTTAAATAGAATAAGGCTTGCCACGATTCCTTGTCCGCACGGTACAGTAGGAATCGTTTGAACATGTGTTGCAATAAATATCTGATTATTGTGACCTTCTTATTTGTTGTTTATAACCTGAACCTTACTGTTTTATTATTTTCGAATAGTCGATTTAGCGGCATTTTGTATTTCTGTATTTCTACAAATTAAATAAAACTCTACTTATTACATTTTTAAATACACATTTACAAAATTAAAAAGTCCAACAATATCGTGTGGGCAACATCTAATAAAGAGTAGCCCATATCTTTACAAACGTGTATACCATAACGAAGGGAAAGACGGTCGACTTTTCTTGCCTTCCAGCCAATTTTCTAGTTTAGCATTTATAAATATTGATCAGGTATCTTTCGAATATTGATCAGGTACTTCTTGCGATCGTCTGTGAGGGGTAGCTGGTTCACTCAGAGGCAAATTGAGTTGAAACGATGTTTGGAACCATCTCAATTCTGCTATCAACTCGCCTCTAGCGAACATTTGATGATTTATCGATTGAGGAATCTGTAATTTATGACAGAACAGTTTGACTTTTCTAATTAGATGTGAACAGAACCTGATTTATTGTCAAAGTGTCATTCGTTTGTCACTTTAAATGGCGGAAATCAGTTACAGAATTACCTTCGGTAATATACTATAAATAACGTTGACCGTACTTTATCGTTGAGGACACGTTAAGGACATAAATTCTCATAATTTCTTACTATGGAAATTTTAAGCTATCTCTACAAGCTACGCTTGAAGTCACGTGACACGGGACTTGGTATGTATATAATCATTTCTAGTCACGTGGTACGCAACTTGCCAAGTGTTAATCCAAACACCACTACAAGTACTCCTGAAAGCTCAAGACACGCATCAGCTACATAAATGTTGGAACTACAAAATAACCTGGAAGTAACACTGAAACAATGCAAGCTTTAACATAAAACCTTCTACCGTTAATCAAACATAAACAACAGCTAGTGCTAATCTTTATTGAATAATAAATCTTAATTGTTCCGGGATTACCATACATTTATTTATTGTTTTAAATGCAGTGTATATATGGATAATGCGAGTTTATTCCGTTTATAAGGCTAAGTACATTAAAATTTGACTAATCTATCAAGTGTATCCTACGTTCGTACCAATTTCAAACATACCACACAAGCTAAGTAAAATAATAATGTTTTATAAACTGCTATAAATAAAATAATGATAGACTAGACTTTATTATGTTACTTGAGAAACTATAATATGAATATTTATTTATCTTAACGAAAATCCAGGGCACACATTCCCTCACTGTACACACCAGATAACCTAATGTAGTTTCACTCTAAAATCAACAAACAAATTTAACCTAATTTCTTGTATCGTATAAAATATCATAAAACACATGTCTGGCTGCTTCTACAACGTTTATTTGTTTGCACTTTGATCGATATCATAAAGTTAACAATGTTAATAAAAAATAGTTTAGCACAAATATAAATACAACTATTTTTAACAGGTTTTATTACAAACATAAACCTAATGGAACAAATACGAAATCGATCCGAGGTTTACAGTGGGTACAATCACATGGTAAACATATGAAGATAGAAAGGTCCTGCTATTTGTAGTAAAATACGAAACGTGTATTCGATGGAATTACTTTTTAAAAACCTTTAGAACAGAAAAAGTTAAACAACATATGTTTCACTGGGAGATCTCACTATATATTATAGGGGTGTTTCTTTTACTTTAGGGCATGTGTCTGAAATGTACGATTTTTTTCTCCATTAGTGTCAACAACGAAACCGTTTTTGTTTTTTGTTCTGTTTTCAAAAATTCACGTCATTTTCCAAACGTCAGCAAGAAAAATAAACCAAATAAACCAGATTCGAACCAATGGTTCCGTTATTAACCTATGCCGTTAAAATGTGTTATCAAAAATGGACTGATAAATACACTGCTGGCCAAAATGCATAAACTACACTGCTGCCAAAATTCATAAAATACACTGCTGCCAAAATTCATAACATACACTGCTGGCCAAAATTCATAAAATACACTGCTGTCAAAATTCATAAAATACACTGCTGTCAAAATTCATAACATACACTGCTGGCCAAAATTCATAAAATACACTGCTGCCAAAATTCATAAAATACACTGCTGGCCAAAATCTTAAGGCCAAAGAATATAAATAAAAATATGAATTTTGCGTTGTTATACTAAACCACTTATTTGAGTAGAGCTTCGAAAGATGAAAATAAGAAAAGGGAAAATAAAAATTAAAATCTTTTTTTCAGCATTTAATGGGGAAAATGTGAACACTGTGAAATTAGTCTAAATACTAGCTGGTCAAAGGTTTAAGACCACACTGAAACGAAGCATTAATCGGAGAACACTTAACGAAATTTAGTCATTTTTGTTCAAGCATTAGCGTTGTAAATATCTTCCACTGACAACTCCTGTGTTACATTGAGTAAAAACATGGCAAAGGATAAAAAGTTGACAGAGTTTGAACGTGGCAGAATTGTCGAGTTGCAAAAGCAAGGTCTCTCTCAACTATCGCTGGTGAGATTGGGGGCAGTAAAACTGGTGTTACAAATTTCTTAAAAGACCGTGATGGATAAGGAACGAGAATTTCAAGTGGATGGCCCAAGAACATTTCGCCGGCGTTGAGCAAGAGGATTCAACGGGTTGTCCGGCAAGACACCAGCTGATAGTCGAACCAGATTAAGGTCCTTACGGATGCAAAATGCAGCTCAAGAACAATAAGACGGCATCTACGAGAGAAAGGCTTTAAAAATCGTAAACGTCTTCAAAGGCCACGCCTCCTTCCACACCACGAAACAGCTCGGTTACACTTTGCTGAGAAGCATCAAACATGAGACGTAGAAAAGTGGAAGAAGGTTTTGTTCTCTGATTAGAAAAATGTAACCTAGATGGTCCAGATGGCTTCCAACGTTACTGGCACGATAAAGACATCCCATCAGAGACATTTTCTACACGATACAGTGGAGGAGGTTCCATCATGATCTGGGGTGCTTTCTCCTTCCGTGGAACAATGGATAATCAGGTTATACAGGGGTGTCAAACAGCAGCTGGGTACATTGGCATGTTGGAGAGAGCATCCTTATTGGCTGAAGGACCTCGCTTGTGTGAAAATGACTGGATCTTTCAGCAGGACAACGCTGAAATCTACGATGCCCGCAGGACAAGGGACTTTTTCATGGCGAATAGCGTGATTCTTTTGGACCATCAAGTGTGTTCGCCCGAACTGAAACCCATTGAAAATGTTTGGGGCTGGATGACATGGGAAGTCTATAGAAATGGACGTCCATTTTAAACAGTGCATGATCTTCGTGAAACCATCTTCACCACTTGGAATAACATTCCAGCCAGACTTTTGCAAACGCTTAAGTTATTAAATACAGTATAGTGAAAAATCTGTCCACAAACATTGGAAAATACATAAAAATAATTGTGATGGTGGTGTTTTATGGCGCAAAGCAAAAATAATTGTGAAACATTCAAAACTTCCCATTAGTTTATTAAAACTAATGTAATATTAACAGAATAGGTATTCACAAACATTAAAATATATATATATAAACATAAATGAGAGACATTCAATCTTTCCATCAACTTATTAGACCCAATGTAATATCTATAACGCAAAATTGTTTATGGACATTAGAAATACATGAATATAGCTGAGAGAGATTCAATCTTTCCACCAGTTTGTTAAAAGTAATCTAATATTTATAATGAGAAGTTCTGCACAAACATTGGAAAATACATGAAGGCAACTAAGAGACATTCAACTTTTCCACCTATTTATTAAACCTAATGTAATATTCATAGTGAAAAGCTGTCCACGAATGTTAGAATACACAGGAAGACAATGCAGTTTTGTACATACGACAATACATTTACAGATATCTGATAACTCGTTATCGATCACGCATGTTCCGGGAAACCTTGGTTATTCTCATCTGAGAACAAAAGGTGTTCTTAACAGTATGAATCATTCATCCTATACTCTTCCGTAAAGTAAACAACGTTAGAAAAACATACTATTCTTATGATAATAGTTTTTAGAAATGCATGAAAGTGACAGTGGTGCAGCCTTATGCTTTTAAGGCAAACGTGTTGAATCCAAGCACATAGCATTGTATTTACATTTACTTAAAACTTTATTTGAATAAATAACAACTTCGCATTTATAACAACGACTCATTACACCTGTTGGAAACACACGTGATCAGAAGTCATTACAGCTAACTTTAGAACCTCGGGTATTTTTTGTCTAACATCAGTCAAATTGTTCAATCAACTAATCAAAAAACAATCTTAAAATGAGGTATACATAACATTGTTGTGAATAAATTATCTAGTTACATGTTCTTATACTATTCCACAAATTATCTCAGGAAATAAAAGACTCGTAATGTTGTGAAAATTGTGTGAAAGCCAAAATAAAATATATAAATAAAAACTGTCAACAACCAACATTCAAAGCGAACGTTACTTCTAATGTCGACCCTGGTATAGCCAGGTGGTTAAGACATTCGACTCGTAATCTGAGGGTCGTAGGTTCGAATCCCCATCACACGAAACATGATTACTTTTTGCAGCCTTGGGGGTGTTATAATGTTAGGATCAATCCCACTATTTGTTAGTAAAACAGTAGCCCAAGAATTGGCGGTGGGTGGTTACGATTAGCTGCATTCCCTTTAGTCTTACACTGCTAAATTAGGAACGGCCTGTGCAGACAGCTCTCGAGTAGCTTTGCGCGAAATTCAAAACAAACAAACCTTTAATGTTCGGAAAAAAATTGCAAGTCCAAAACTTTGTATATACATTTGTTAAGTCCATGTGGTATTACGTAACTTGCTGACTGACCCTTCGAAGGTCATGCCGTAATGACTAATTGGACCTTAATCTGTGCCTGTTTGTTTCTTGTTGAGTACAAAGATACACAATGGGTATCGAAATCTGGTGCTTAGCGTTATATGCCGCTACATTTGCTGTTGAGCAACGGTGAGGGGGGGGGATTCATTGCTGTTTAGTACAACATACATATTTTATGTTTTAAGAAACAAGAACGAAAAAATTAATATATCTCAACCTATAAATAAGATTAATCAAAATTAGGCGATATCAAAGACAAAATCGATTCCATTGGATAAAAATTGGGACTCGCAAAATAGAATGTAAAGGTAGCAGTATTTATAGGGATAAACAAAAATTAACTGAAAATACAGATTACAAAATCATAAGGTTGGTGTATTGTCTCATGGTAAAGCCACATCAGCTGAATTCACCGAGGGATTCGAACTCCCTGATTCTAGGGTTGTAAATCTACCAGCGGAGTACAATCAGAAAGTATATGTAAGAAATGATAAAGTTGAAGGACACGTAATAACAATGCAACTCGCAATGTTTTGGGACGAAACCATAATCCTAACACTTTGACTGCTAAAATCATTTGTGAATTGTTATGAATAATAAAATATAGTAGAAAAGGAAACAATTGAGTCAAACAGAGACGAAGTTCCTTATAGTCATTGAATTGGTAGTTGTCAAGTTATATAGAGAGAAGAAAGCATTATACCACATGACCTGTAACAAATGTATAGTGCACTGACTGCTGTTGCGGATTTCTTGAACTTCACGCAAAGCTGCTCGAGTACTACCTGCACTAGCCGTTCTAATTTTGGAGCGATTAGAAAGAAAGCAAATAATCACCACCACTAGCTCGTAAGCTGCCATAATTCAACTGTGGATATGAATGTAACTCTTATAACGCATCCATAGTCCCAAAGTAAGGATAATTATTTTATTAGTGTTTCTTATTTGAACGGTAACACGAAATCTTTGGTCCACAGTCTAACTCACTAACCATCAGGCCACGGTTGGCTCAAAGACGACGAAATAACGTCGGAATAGGTTGTGCAATTTGTTTTTTGTTTGTTTTTTTTGATGAAGGCCATTTATGGCTTCAATAAATGTATTTAATTATGTATAGGTTACCTTTGTGTTTTGATTATTTATTTCATTTTTTAGCACTGAAAAATTATACAACTAAATATCTTAGTATCTTAGTGTGCTTCTCAAGTTCTTAACAGCAATATTTGTTTTGTTTGTATACAAATATATAATATATATTCAGGTAACAAGGATATTTTACTGAAAATGACGGGATGTTTGATTAACATTTGAATATATAAAATAAGATTATCGGTGGAAACCAGTAAGTCGACCTGGTTGATATTCCATCACTTCAGTTTAAGAAACTGCTATATCTATTTCATTAATTAGTAGTTAGCTTATTTCTCACATTTGGTGTGGAATCCACTGTTGTCTTTGGAATTAGGTGAAGACCAAGATCCCAAATTCATCTCTTGCCTTCTCAATGTTTTTCTGAAGACTGTAGTAGGTTAGCAGTTGAAACTTCGCTTATAAATTAGTTGCTAATCAGCACTTAATAAAAACAACAACAATATAAGTGAGTAGTAAACTTTGGCTGGATAATTGCAGTCTAATAAATATGACAATGACTGATATCTGATTACTGCCACCTACCGAGAGTAATTAAAACAAGTTAATATTTGGTAGAGAAAATAAAATGTAAAAAGCATAAGATTCATTTTCAATGAACTGTCTGTAAAATAACACAATTTTAATAGAATATAAGAGTATGAAATCCTCCAAGAATACCACTATGTGGCAAAAATTGTAAGCCGCTTTGCTGAGAAAACAGTTTTGTTTGCTTTCCATAATCATAATCATAAGAGACAATTGATCGTTTGTGAGCTATAAATGAAACCTTAAGGTTAGTGAATATGGGAATTGATGGTAAGCTGCTAAAGTTATACCGTGTGATTATAAATACTATTTTTTATTTTTAGGTCACACTTTCATCTGAAACAATAACAACAGAACAAGCTGTAAGTTAATATTGAACACGCAGTATTGACTGAATGATTATATCAGACTTGTTAAGCTTCACATTTTACACAAAATCTGTGTTTATGTTGCAATAAAAAAAGAGGAAGTGAAACATACGTTCACGAAATATGAGGCCGAACAACATCATAGATGCATGGATAAATTTGATGTCATTGCCAAACTAAAGCAGTTAAACAGATACTCGTAAATAACTTCGGTCTTTGATCTTATTGGACTTTCAAATAATAATTGGCGAAATGACTCCGAAGAGGTCGTTCATGTAAAAACCTGTTTTTTGGTTTTGTTTCCTTCACGGTTAAATTTAGCCATTCACTAGAAACTGCGAAAAGAAGTACAGATGACTAGGTTTCGATGGCTATAGTAATAATATATGAAATAATATTCGAAAAACTTGTTATATACTATTATTTGATAAAATAGAAAAAACAGAATTTACTTACAAACAAAAAAGTTTGATTTGAATTTTGTGCAAAGCTGCACGTGGGTTATCTATGCTAGCAGTCCATAATTTTCAGTAAAAGATCAGAGGAAGATCACCACTACCCATCTGTAATCCTTAACTACCTTTTACCAAAGAATAGTGGGTTGGTGGAGTCAAACGCCCTAATCATCTTGCTGTGGCGATCCTACTGAAGAGTATTAGCTACATACAAAAAAGAAAGAGTTAGTTACACACACAAACAGTGAAAATTGATGAAAATCGCAAGACCTAAATTTGAATAGTTATCTAGCCAGCATTCAGTCGTATCATAGAGGCAGTTTTGTTAAAAGCAATACCAAAAAATACATGGTTGTTCAGAAATTATTGAAATTGCACCACACTTAAAACTTTCGTAAGAATAACATTTGATTTTTAGCATCAAAACTGGTCTCTTTTTGTCAGTCTACGTCATTTTATACAAGTCTTCTACTCTCGTTCATTGTTTTGGCGCCCCAAGGGGTCAAAGATAAGGCTGCAGGTTTACACTGTTGAAATCAGAGGTTCGATTTCTTTCGGTGGATGCAGTAGAGAGCTGATGTGCCTTTGCTATGAGAGACACACACACACACTCCTGGCCACTGACAAAGCGCAGATAGCCCAATGTGTAGTTCTGCGTCAAACCAAACAAACAAAAGGTGTTTGGTAAAAGAAGCTAATTAAAAGATTTAATATTTCGGTTTTGAACAGTTTGTTAGAAGTGTTATGTCCCTTTTTATTGTTTTTCGTTTTTTGCGTCTATTACACTTAAAGATCTTTGGCAATTTTGTTCTTTTTTTTCACTTTTTCCGTTTTTTCCGGAAGTTTTTTTTTTTTAAATGAACTCATAAGATCATCGACCTATGTCTAAGAGTTTAACATTTCCTACTTGAAATTTTATTTTGAATAACTTTAGATGCATTGATTTATTTTTGTTTAAGTTCTCAGAAGGTAACAAGATCGATGTGTCATTCCACTCACAATGTGACCCTCTCTCACCAGGTAACTGCTCCAGAAATCGTCTTTTTACCTTTCCACCTGATATCAAAACGATCATAAACGATTTATTGCCAACCTTGAAAGGCGACTGTCGTTAGTCTCGAATCGCACGCTAGCAGAGTCGATGTAATCATAAAAATGTGTTATGCATATCAGAGGCTACATAAAAGTAGATGGAAAAAGAACTTCGGTTTAATTCTTTGCTTGACGATGCACGAAGCTGTCGTTAATCAAAGCTATTTGCTTTTATTATCCAAATCCATGCATTGAGCTTGTACAGACTTTGTGTTGTCGTAATTCCTGCACCCAGTAAATAAAAATGCAGCCTCTAGCGTGCCATTCTTGTGCGTGGTCTTCAGTTTCTTTATGTTTTCTTTGATTAGTAAATATTAAACTAAACGCGGGGCGTGGAATTCGGTACTAAAGCGAAAAATAAACAAGAGGCCTAACTAACTATTAACAGAGGGCGTTCGCTGGTAGTGCATCATCATATCTTTCTTTTTTCTTTCCTCTCTCTCTTTTTTTTACGATGGAAAACAAGTTATTACTTATTTCTTAGTGCATAGCTATCACTGGATGTCACTAGTTTCGAAGCAGCACGTGATTTAAAGCACCTCCGTATCTTTAAGCGTATAGGTAAGATTAAGCCAGGAATTAGGCCTGGCTTCTTACCCACTCACAACCGATTGATGACCTGTCACCCTGACCACCAGGGGGCTTCTTCCGTCCGTGCTGACCGCACGGTTTTGTATAACAAACAGATTTCGGGCGCCTGCCACGCGACTCCCGGGACGCAAATGTCAAGACTCTGGCACGATCTCAGCTAAAAATCATACATACAGTATATCAACTAACAGCCATGAATTTTTGCATTTGCTATGCTCAACGTAAACTTTATACTTATATTGTAAACTTATACAACGTAAACTATATACGTAACCCACGTATATAGTGGGTTATATTCCGAAGATATGATAATGATAGTAAAAATAAACATTTGGAAACACGCTACTATTTACATATACAATTAGTTTAATATTGGTTTAGTCGCATCCGTATAAGTTTATTAACGTTGAGCATTTTTATTGCACATGAACAGACACATCTATCTTTATTATAATTGAATATTTGTAAGGAACTTCAATGTGTAATAGAGAAAGAGAATACGTGTCACATCAAAATGTGCAGGGAGTGCTAATTGAAAAACATTTTTCAAGTTGAATAATTCATTATATTAATTATGTATATATATATATATATGGTATCATTGGTTATTATTACTTGAAAATAATGTCCAAGGTTTTTGTAATTTTTTACAGGTAAAACATGAAGCATAAAAGTCGTGTTTATGAATGCGGGATAATCTGCCAAATAAGGGATCTGTTTTCTGATAAGATATCTTACATGGTGATCTGTTAAATGTCACGACATACAATATTTTAATATACTTTAGCTTCAAGGCTCTTTCAATCAGTAATATATCATTTTAATATATACATTATTTAACATAACAGGCAGTATTAGAAATGTTTATAAAGTTTAATGGTAATTGCTCACGGACCGTCACATCTATGTTTACGTTTATAGATATTAACCAATGCGTGTTATTATTAAAATATATAATAATTGTAATCCTGGTACAAACCGTGTACGGACACATAACTGTAAGCAACTGTCAGCAGTATATATTACGGAGTTCATGAGTCCTTTTTAATTTTCCAGTTAATTTAGATGTGTGAATATATTATGGCATTGCGCTTGATTTATTATTCGGTATTATACAGTGGACCAACTGTATAATGATTATATTACAAACTTTTTCCGTCAAAGGTAAAATTAAAAATATTCGTGACTAAAAGGCCTAACACATTATTTGATTTGTCGGACTCAGTGCTGAGGTCTGCAGCTTCTCCAAATCAAGATTTATCAGCAATTTTTCAAATATGAAAATGTTTTTGATGGATGTAAAATATTCGAGAGAAAAAGAAGAAAAAAAACGTGATCATAATTCACAGAAAGAAACCTGACAAAGTTTTTGAAAAATTTTAAATTCATCGTCAATTGCGAATAAACACTTTGAATTTGTTTTAACTTTTTCATTGTACGAAGGTTTCTAATTTTCAATTCTGAGATTTTTCAAAGAAATAATCAACTTCTCAAGGTTTTAGACTAACGTAGATTACAAGTTCCTGTTGGGATTACTGCAATGTTATTAAAAGTATCGAGCACTGATTTTTTTGGTTTGTTTTGAATTTCGCGCAAAGCTACACGAGAGCTATCTACGCTAACCGTCTCTAATGTAGCATAGTAAGACTAGAGGGAAGGCAGCTAATCATCACCACCCCACCGCTAACTCTTGGGCTACTCTTCACCAACGAATAGTGGAATTGATCGTCTCATTATAACTCCCCCACGGCTGGAAGGGCAAGCATGTTTTGTATGACGGGGATTCTAGTTTTACACTGCTAAATTAGGAACGGATAGCGCAGATAACCCTCGTGTAACTTCGCGCGAAATTCAAAACAAACAAACAAACAAACGTAAAATCTACAAAACCACTGGCAATTTAAGGCTTAAGTCAAGTTGATTTTCGACAGTGATTCAAGACTTGGTATGACTAGATCGAGACCTTGTGTGAGTTTCGACAGTGATTCAAGACTTGGTATGACTAGATCAAGACCTTGTGTGAGTTTCGACAGTGATTCAAGTCTTGGTATGACTAGATCAAGACCTTGTGTGAGTTTCGACAGTGATTCAAGTCTTGGTATGACTAGATCAAGACCTTGTGTGAATTTCGACAGTGATTCAAGACTTGGTATGACTAGATCAAGACCTTGTGTGAATTTCGACAGTGATTCAAGACTTGGTATGGCTAGGTTAAGACGTTGTGTGATTTTCTACAGTGATTCAAAACTTGGTATGGCAAGATGAAGACCTTGTGCTGTGGAATGTGGCACGCAGCCAAAACGTGGCCTTGTATTGAAAATTCTTCAGTGTCATTATAAATTATTTTTCCGTGTATACGCAGTTTGTGTTGAACGAGTGCTAGCACACAGTTTATTGTGTTGATATATATACTTATGTATTTCTTTTTTTCAATTTAAATGCATATATATGCGTTTTATTTTTTTATATTTTTGCGCTTAAATCTGCTTACATTTCTTTTTTCGTTCTTGTATTTGTCACTTTATTTTTCATTGCGTGATAGGTAGATAGATAAGTTAACGAAAAGAAAAAAGGAATTTGTTTATATTACGCAATGTTTTTTCTTTCTCGCTAATTCTGATTACTGACTTATATTTACAAAACAAAAGTTTGTAGTCGTTACGAGCATATCTTCGATATTCGACAAAATTCTTTAAGACTGTTGAATGTCATTTTAAAATTCCATGTAGCGTTTAAATGAAACATAAGACTTCGTTTTTATTCGTATACCTTTAATGGTTTGGTAAATGATAAGTTTTATTAACTTGTCTCAAAAGTAAAACATTGGTAATATAGATTGGTGAACCATATTAAATTATTCACTCATTACGTAGAGCCAGAGTACTTTGTTTGACTTCGAAAATTAGAAGTATTTTGGCTTTCAGTATTATTTGTAGAGACAACGTTTTCTATGATCTTGAATATTAGAAGTATTTTGGTTTTCAGTATTATTTGTAGAGACAACGTTTTCTATGATCTTGAATATTTTTGACAAAAGCAGAAATATTTACAAAAAGCGTTTAAACCATAATGAAGGTTTCAAAATAAGGAATGCTCAGAACACTTTGTTACGGAGGTGACAAATAAGGGAAGGGAAATTGTTATCTTGAATAAAGATATAAACAGGTGTAAAAGTCGTAAGGACTGCAATGAGCTCACGATTCAGATGTGATTTTACAAAGTAATTACATGCGATCAAAGACTAGAAAGAAAAAAAGTCTGTGAATCATACGGGAATCCTCGGATCAAGGAAGTGATTGCATTTCAGTTACAAGGACTGAAAAATATCCATCAAGGTTGAAGTATATAGTTCTCGTGGAATGAAAAACTTGAAGAGAGAAAAACAAATATTGTGGTTCACATGTGACAAGGATAATCAAATTAGGATGAGATAATGCTTTTGATATTCACGCTCTATAAGTCCCGAGGTTCCAGAGTATGTAGTTAATGTCGCTGTCATGACTCATGGTGAAGGCTTTAAACATAGTGTAACGTATTACAATTAATTTCGGACGAGACTCCGATTTATTATATTAAGAGCCCCCCGCTAGTACACCGGTATGTCTCCAGATTTACAACGCTAAAATCAGGGGTTCGATTCCCCTCGGTGGGCTGAGCAGATAGCCCTTTGTGGCTTTGCTATAAGAAAGACACACACACACAATTATATTAAGTATTACGATTACAAATAGCTAGAAATCTGAGTTTAAATTTAGAAGTTAATTTAATATCGATATATATCAAATTTATTATATTTGCCAACAAGATTGACACCAACAATTATCCTTCTTAATATAAATATATTTTAATGTAAAAACAACAATACAATTTATAATAACGGTTATTACAAATAATAATTCATATACAAGATGTTTACAAAGTTACAAACAATATTGAGTCTTCTATTTGGTCCGGAACAGAATATTTTATCGACGGTTCACGATAAGCGACTTCTATGTTGATATTGTTACACTTTGTTTAATGGCAAGCCTCATGCCGTTTACAAGCTGATTTTTCTCTGACGAAGATGTCTAATATCTTCCTAGAAAAACTAACGACCGAAGTTAATTCTTTGAAGTTAAACGGTTTGTGATTTTCAAAATATATAAATGTTCCTGGTCAAAATCTGCAATTTTCCGATCAAGGAGCGTTTATCACAATTACAGCTTTCGAAGTTTGTAGTATACTGACTGTAGTAAACCAACAATATTAATTTGTCTTCCCGCGTGTTGCGATGCCTTACTTTACACTCACTAGACGAGTTTCTAACCGTCCCTAATTTAGCAGTGTAAGCCTAGAGGGAAAGCAGCTAGTCATCACCACCCACCGCCCACTAAATAAAATCAAATACTTTTATATATACATTACGTACATGTAAATAACGAAAGAAACGAATAGCTGTCAGAAAAATTGTAGGAAGTTATCACCCTCTTAACATGAACAGAATTCGAAGGAGCCGATGCTGAATAGGACACCTATTCTCCTAAAAGATCTACTGACTTTTGTTCAGACTGCATAAAAATAGGAAGGTTATCAAAAGAAGTTAGGAAAAACGGTTAGATACCATGGGCCCAATATCTTTTTAGGATATGGTATTAATTTGTTTAAAGAGTTCGTCATCCTCTAATCCTGAAACAGGAGAATGTACCTTTGCAAATCAACCTTACAGGCATTTTTGGATACACGTTGGCTTTCTAGGGATTTTCATAAGAGATTATTAACATGTTTCAAAAACTGCACAGAACTGTTACACAAGTAACACGAATTTTATGTATTTTTGTGAATGTTTGTTCAGCTCTTATATTACTGATTATTGAACATTCAGTGTTAAGTGCAATTATTTATGAGATCGAAACCACATTAGTGGTTACCATAATGGGTGGAGGGTCGGAAAAGTCCAAGGTTCGAGGTTACTGTATATTGCTGCATTCGATCTACACTTATAACTGGACGTGTTATAGAAGTAGCAATCAATCCCTCCATTCCGTTAAGAATAGTGCGTAGGCGGCGAATACTACTGGCATAGTTGTCCTTTGCTTGCATCGTGAGAAGGTTAGCCCAAGGCTCGTATAATGTTCCAATAAAGTTGAAAATACCAAATACTTTTATGCCACATTAGTCTTAAGTAAAAAAAATAAGTGTTACATTCTTTTAAGCCACAAGCACATCTTGATGATGACAATTAAAACTATATATTATTCTAAAAGTAGTTTCTGGTAATTCTACAAACAGTGGTAAAGTGGTGTAACTGGTAGATGAACCCACGAACTTCAGAGTACGAGGGGAGCACCTTAATTATCTGTCGATGCCAGCCCAATTATACTCGAGAAACTAAAGTGGAATGTTTATAGATTCTATAGGTAACAAACACCTTTTCGACTTTAATCATCCGAATATTTTAAAATTTATAATTAATTTAAAAACTTCTTCTTTAGTTATTTTAAACTCGAATAAACTTACTTACCACTATTTATTCTTGGACAGAACTACCTCCTTCTTTGTTTTGATAATATTTATCAAAGTTATTTTAAACTATTCAGTAGAACTAGATTTAAGATATACTACACAAGAAGGTATTCATAATATTGGAACATCAAATTTTATATATTGTATCTATTTCCTTACTCTTAATAACGTTGACACACTTAACCCTGTTATTTGCCTCCAAAGAAATGGTATTTCTCTGCTTCGCGCTATCTGTATGTTTCAGTTTATCTTGGAGAAAATTTACAAGAAATACATAAAACTGATTAAAAGTCTTCAAGTCATAATACTGTAAACTAAGGTCTACAGTGTATGAAACATTTTTATTAACTATTACACCAATAAATACTGACTTGTTATCTAATATTTTTGTGCCTTACAACTTCTGTTATATCTGTGTTTATCTTTAAATATAATTGCATCATATAACCTTACACTATAGAAAATGATAAGTTTAATAACAGAAATACGACTTATTGAAACACTAACTGCAGATTTGTCGATACCTGGTCTTTATTATCTGTCTTTGAAGCAAAAGCTGTATGACTTATGAGGTTTATTTGCGTGTACAACGTGATTTTAACTCATATTACATATATGATATTCAACGTTTCACGTCGTTAATTTCCCATTAGGTTCTAGCAAGAAAGTTCACATTTTTTTCAATATTTTATAAAATTTTAATACACCATTATACTTTAGGCATATTTCAAGTCAGGAAATTGTAACTGTTCGAAAACTTTAAATTACCTTGAAACGTATGCATTTAGTTCAAATTGATGAAAGGTCACTGCCCTTCGTCAATGGAAACTACTAGTTACTATGGTAACTCACACGCATGTGTCTATCTATATATATGCATTGATAAGTGCTGATAGAATTAATGTATTTCTAAATAAAGTCGCAACCTAAATTTGGCATAAAAAGGAGAAAGCTAAGCTAAGGCTGACACATAACTCAGGAATTTAAAGAATGACTGAGTAAGCCAAGTTCTATCTACAGAATTAGATGTGGTTGATGGCCACCTGTGGAGTTTAAAACAACCTTTGTGTTGAAAGCCTGATGGAAAAGAACAGTCGCACAAATCTAACAGACTTCTAGAAAACAAGCGAAGAATTTCTCGGGTCAAGAGTGTGGAATTCATCAGAAGCGTCGTCATGTAATCTCACCCTAATTGAGATATCTTATAAAAGGATGTTTCTTTCTGATTTCTCTTATCATTTCTTAACGAATAAATGACTACATAACGAGGTTCGGCGCTGTTAATTGCCAATTTACTTTCTCTTCCAAGACGTCGCATAAGAGGAAAAAAAAACAACAGCTTATGGTAATATAAACTCACGTGCTCTCCAGCCTATTAAACTGGTATGGCGTGACACTTAACCAGCGCCTTTTCCCTTCAGATTTATAAAATGAATAGTTAAATGTTTTAATGTGTACATTTCTGTCACTACATGCAAAACTAACATTTTCTCAGATATTATAACTTAGATGTTTATACTTGTACACTTTAGTTGGTTAGGCGTTTACAAAACACACACACACATATATAATAATTCCTCAGACAATTAGAAGTGTTTATATTCTTTCACACTATTGTATTAATTTATTGGTGATTTAGCAGTGATTCTGAGGTCTTATAACAATAAAAAATAATGGATCTTAGCTTGTTTAGAAAAGCAATTTATATTACATTGATTTTGTTATTAACATACACATCTTGTCAGTAACTGTTGGCATCATAATTATGTTTTAAAATGTTTACTTAAAGCTTCAAAGAGTTCCACCAACTCGCAAACAGTATTACGAAATAATTAACAGGATATTTATACTCTAACCATCATGTCATTGTTTTATTACAATGGATTTTATGTTATTAATAGTTTCTTTTGTAACGTATGAATGAAATGACAAGGCAATTGCAGTCATATATGTTTTCGTCACCATATTTATAATTGTTAAGATAACAGTTAAAACTAGAATGGCAACTCAGTGGAGAATATACCTCCGTCACACAGCATTGATAATATTCGTTCTCAGAAACTACAGAAATCACTTCGTAAGTCCATGTATCAACGAATACGAATCATTTTCTGGAAACCAATGAGGAATAACATTCTACGTATGTCCACCGAGTTTCAACAATACCTGACTATTTTTGACTGAGTTATGGAACAAAATTAATGCGAAAAATTGGTCCCCATGGTAATATATAAAGATTTTTGTGACCTTGACCTTTCAAAAACTAATCACTTCTAAGTTGGCTCATAATCTAAATGTATATCAACTTTCTTCCAAAATTATTCAGGAGTTTTCAAAAAACCTTGCTGACGAATACACACACACACTCGTATACACAAACGTAAACACATGCTCAGAAGTGAAAACATAACCTCAAAATCGCACTCCATAGATTAGAGTGCCTCTGCTTATATCATTGACATAAAATATTAATCGTTGCCAAAAAGTCAATAAAAACACACCTCTTAGAACGGATGGCACATACTTATTACCAAAGAGTCAATAAAAATGCAGTTCTTAGAATATATACACACACACCTCCCTATGTACTTTTTTATTGTCTAAAGTATCATATAAAAATGACACCATTATAAGTATTTAAAGCTCAAGTTAATACTTGTTACTGATCTCTTATTGTTGTACTACATCATTCCGCCTTTAATTACATTTCAGCAACAAAATTACTTTTTACAAGTCGAAAATATACTTCACTATGTTACAAATATCAGTAAAAAACAGTAGATAATAAATACAATATACAAAGTAACAGAGTAATTATCTTAACCTTTGACATCTGAGCAGAACCTGTTTTCTCAAACCGCCACGTTAGTATCCTATGATCATTATCAGTTATTTCACACTTTTCTTCCTGCTTTGGATGCGGTTGAGAATCCAATAGTAATTACATTCATGTTGTCAGTTTGCCCCTAAATAAGAAAGATCCACCTTTTAAAAGTGTTGAAGTTATAGGTTTTTTTATGTCAACATTCTTAGTTTGCCCCTGGAGAAAAAGATAAACTATCCACCTTTCGAATGTGCTCGAGTTAAAGGACTTATTCTTTGTCACTCTGTATCAGGTTCCCAGTTTGCCCATGAAGGAGAAAGGTCCTCCTTTCCTAAGCGCTCGGGTTATAGAGTTTTTATCATATTGTGTCAAGATTTTCAGTTTGCCCCTAAAAAAGAATAAAGTGCTGAAGTTATAGGGTTTTATGATTTTGTATCAATGTTCCCAGTTTGCCCCTGAATAAGAATTACGGTAACATAATATTTTGTTTAGAGTTTTATTGAATTTCTCTTAAAACAGACTCTTGTGACAAAGTTTGCTTCAGACGATGCATCAAGTTGCAATCTCGTGACATCGATTTTATCTGATTAAGCCTACCTCGAACATTTAGTTTAATAAATAATACCTGTGGAATAGTAGAATTTTTTACAATGATAATGTATTGTAAGAAATGTATTCCAATAATTTTTAAGTGCGTTTTCCACACTCATATGACACTTTCTAAAAACCACCTTGGCGACTAACTTATGAAAATGAACTTTTACTTTAAATCAACGAGAAAATATATATGTGTGTATGTGCTTTACTTATAGCAGAAGCACATTGGGCTACCTGCTATGTCCACCGAGGGAATCGACCCCTGATTTTAGCGTTGCAAATCCGAAAACTTACCGCAGTCCCAACAGGGGACATACATATGTGTAACTTTGCCATTAGTTCATCGTCAGGGGAAATAGTACCTATGATACACAAGTATATAAAAATACATATTTTTAAGTATTCACAATTGCTATTTTTAGTTTGTAAAACCTGTTGAATGAGCTATGAGTTGTATCGCCCTGTCCTGTTAATCATTTGTGAAAACAAAGTATAAAACATAATTATGAATGTTTAATTATTTAGCCACTGAAAAGATGCAAACAGTTCTGAAATTGAAACGTGAATTTTGTGTAGCAGTATCCACGAAGGTCTTACGATTCAGTATTTTATGTATGCACATATACATATATTCAAGAACCTTGGTCGCAAAAAACCCACCCAAATTTAGGGAAAAAAACCTCAGAGCCGTAAAACAGATTGGGGGCGTCAGACTATGTAACCGTAATCCCATAACACATTCTGCCAAAGCTTCTTCTGATGAAAACATACATTCATAAGTGAAATCTGTAAAATGCTTTGTCAGTAACATAGACATAAAAAGAAAGGAGACTGGAACACCTGTGGCGTTTGTAGATGCTGCTATACCTTTGGATTCATGCTCGAATAAAATAAATGATATTAAGTGGAAGCTATGAAGTGATGTTGAAAGTGATGAGTAATGAGAAGAACAAGTGACCTGAGAGGTCAAAGTGGAATCAGATTAGAAGAAAACAAGGATATTGATACTGAGAATATGAAAACGCTGAAACCTCTAAAACCATTACTGCTATATACAGCTGTATCTTTTCTTGTACTTCAAGGATTTTATACCTGAAAATATAAAGGTTCTGAGTAGTAGAGTCAAGTAGTTTATTTCTACCAATCAGCGTCGTATGTGACGTAATATTATAAAATTTGGTGCGACGCCTAAAGTGATTGGTTTTTCATGACCTGGGGTCTTAATTAAGATTTTAGAGGAAAAATTTGGAAATATTAACTATTACTCTAATTTTGAGTTCTAAATGACTTTTATAAATTTGATAATAATTAAAATTTACCAACTCAATGTATTTCAAACCATTAAAGTTAATGATTATACACTTCTTCATAACATAAATAACGTCTTAACCACTTCTTTGCCTGTCGTATCCCAACCGATCTAATGAGCTCTGGTACTAGGCGAAAGGCTTCGTTGGTACTGAATGTGCTAGATATAGCGTATTTGAGATATTGCTGTGTATTCTTCTTTACTACATATCTCAACCTCTTTGTTTGTGTTTAGAAGTAATCACAAAGTTACACAACGGGCTATCTGTGCTCTGCACACCACTCAACTTCTTTGAATTGCTAATGTGGTATTGCACCGTTGACGCTGTGGTAGCCTCACCCGCTATATTAAATTAATTCAAATAAAAATAAATAAAACAAATTAATAATAATAAATAACTAAAATTAATGAATAATAAAAATAACTAAAATTAATGAATAATAAAAATAACTAAAATTAATGAATAATAAAAATAACTAAAATTAATGAATAATAAAAATAACTAAAATTAATGAATAATAATAAATAAAAATAATAAAACTAAAATTAATAATAATAATAAATAAATAATAACTAAAATTAATGAATAATAATAAATAAATAATAAAAATAACTAAAATTAATGAATAATAATAAATAAATAATAACTAAAATTAATGAATAATAATAAATAAATAATAACTAAAATTAATGAATAATAATAAATAAATAATAAATTAATTAATGAATAATAATAAATAAATAATAACTAAAATTAATGAATAATAATAATAAATAAATAATAACTAAAATTAATGAATAATAATAAATAAATAATAACTAAAATTAATGAATAATAATAAATAAATAATAACTATTAAAATGAAATGAAAAATATTACATTACAACTCCTTACCACCATTATGGTTTGTAAATTATACGTATCAAATTAACAATACTTATACTTTACCAGAATAATCTAGTTCACACCATTACAGTTGTTGTTCATGCAAGCTTTGATGATATAACTAATATCTTAATAAATAATGTGTCTGCTAAGTCGCAGCCAGCCTAGTGACCTGGTACTGAGCGTTTCGGCACTAAATACAGCGGCTTTCATTTGTTTGTTTTGTCACATTTTGCTATCTACTGTGTTCAAAGTGGGGAATCAAACCCCAGATTTTGAAAGTGTAAGTCCGTAGACTTACTGCTGTACCACCGGGTACCAAATACAGCGGATATAGTGTATGTGATAGATTGATATACATTCCTCTCTACTTACTCAGTTTAGTTCCTAGAATTAGGATAGAATTAAATGTTCTTGAACCCAAGTGTCTACTCTTTATTTACTAAGAAAGCATTTTATTTTTTAAAGAAACTTTTTACACTTTAGCCAAAACTTAACGACGAAAGAAAAGACAATACTCTATCACTCAGTGATGTCGAGAAACCCACTTGTTGAGAAATTTATATGCAAAAACGGCTCTTCTATGTAAAATATTTTCTCAACCCAAACGAGCCGTTTTTGCATATAAAAATACTCTATCACTGTTTACCACCAGGGTGCTTATCTTAAAACATACATCTTATTTCCTTCTATAATGAGTTTTTCAGTGCCATCATTTAGTACAATGTCAAGACGTCAAACCCAAAACATTTGAATTTCTTGGCACGTTTTTTATTTTCTGGACTTGCTACATTTTCGACCTACCTATGTGACATCTACACTTTTCTGTAATTCAAAGTATGTCGTTTTGATTTAAACTTCAAGGCTGTTGGTATTTATGTTTTAACATCTCCTGGCTAGTTCAGCCTAAAATAACAAATTCCCCAAGTAGCGAAAACGAGATAAGAGAGACAGAGTGAAGGAGAATGATTTACACACAGTCATCTGCCTTTAAGTGATAGAGAATGGACGAGCTCCCTTAGACTTTTGGAACATACAAGTGCTAAAATTAACGTTTTAACAGAGTTTATATCAGAGATTTCTAAGTGCCACAACAATTTACTTAACGTTCATGTCGCTTTGCCAACTGTTTAAAAAATGAAAAAAAAATCACGTTTCACTAATGGATTAAGGGCATTCCTTTTATTGTTTTTATTTGTTAGTTTTCTTCAGTATTTAGTCCATTGATTATCAAAGGATACTACAGACCTACTGTTTACAGTTATTAAATAGTATTATACAAGTTATTTCATTATTAGATTATACATATCCTTGTAAATTGTTATTCACTGTTTAGAATATTTAAAACTTCAGGTGCCAAGTTTTGATGTCGATATAGGAGGAACAAAATATATAAAAAATATATTTTAAAAGTATAAGCTACAAATATTATACATTATTATTTATAAACAAAAGTAATCATATCTATAAATGTTTGTTTAAAACCAGCTGTTTGTATAAGTAGTAGCTTTGGTATTGCTAGATATAGCTAAGTGGTATAAAACACAATAGTTTAACTAAGTTCTTTCAAAACTTCTTACCTTTGTTTCACGTGTTTTAGTGCAGTTCATTAACAGTAATTGGTCTGGTTTTCTGGTCGCTGGTGCGCTAAAAACTCTGACGAAGTAATGTTGTCAATGTTATATAAAGTTAATTCAACCTGTAACATATTCTTTGTGTTAGCATGTTTGTTCTTTAACATTTTTCTGAAAAAAAAAGAGTATTCGAAAACATATAGTAAATAATAATCAAATTCTCTCTGTTACAAGTACCTTTAAATCACTGCTGCTATTATAGAGCTATAGCTGTTGTTTTTAAATCAGAGTACCCCCCAGTGGTACAGCGATATGTCTGTAGACTTACAACGCTATAAACCGGCTCTCGATAACTGTGGTGGGCAAAGCACAGATTGTATAGCTTTATGCTTAATTAAAACCAACAGGAAAATTGGGAAATTCATGGAATAAATCATGTCACTTTCCTTTATTTGTGTTATGAAATACAGCTATGTGCATTCAATACACTCGAAGGTAACCAGTGTTTCTTTTATTAATTACTATGAAACGTAGCGTTAATTGGTATATCAGCAATTGAATTCCAACACCGCAAATACTGATGTATTGGCAAAAATAATCACAAATATAACTGTATTTTTATTACCAACATAATTATAGTGTACGTTACAGCTAAAAAAATACAAACGCCCTTGATGTAATAAACGCAGTGTAAATGTGGTAGTAAAAAAAAACGAACCAAATAAACAATCAATAAAAAACAACCGTATTCTCACTACCCCTGTAAAACAGACTTATCCTTTAAACTGTCGTGATCTACGAAATAGCTTTTCCCAGGTGCACTGTGTTGTCACCGTTATCAAGTAAATTAAGTTGCTGAAAGTATTGTGCAAAAATATTGGGACAAGAGAATATTTTGCCATTCTTCCCATTTTCTGGGGTTAATTCTTCCATACTATTACAGAATGTAAATTTTAACACCATGGTAATGCTTCATTGATCTCTGTTGACAGTTTAATGATTTAGGGTGAGTTTGTTTGTTTTGAATTTCGCGCAAAGCTACATAATAGCCATCTGTGATAAGCGTTCCTAATTTAACAGCGTGAGACTAGAGGGAAGGCAGCTACTCAGCACCGCCCACCACCAATTCTTGGGCTATTTTTTTACCAACAAAAAGTAGGATTGATAATCACCTGATACGCCCCCACGGCTGAAATAGCGAGCATGTATGGTGTGACGGGGATTCGAGCTCGTGACCTTCAAATTACAAACTGAGCCCCCTAACCACCTGCCTATGCCGGGTTCACCAAGGCAAAAATACTTATTATTCTTTAGAATTCCCAAATATATGCACCAAGGGTATGCCATAAGGTTTCTGTTGAATAAACATACTGGTAAAACTTAGGGTCTGAAATACCTACCATGGCACTCCATGCAGTGCCTTAGCTAAATAGAAAGAAGTTAGCAAGGAGCTAGCATATGGTATCGGTATACGGTAGAATAAATCAATTTAATGGTACTCTACAAATAAACTTTGATAAAAACAGTGCTTAATACTATATATTAAGCTTCAGTTTCATGCCACGGCCTCATAAGCGTAGAGAATTGTCAGTACAACAAAGGGTTCACATAAAACTGTACGTGATGGTGGTTTGACTCTCCGACAAACTGCTGCAGACTTGAAATGCTCCCTAAACAATATATAGTACACCCTAGATCGTGAGACCGAGACAAGTAAATTTGAAGGTAGGAAAGGAAGAGGCAGAACACCTAAACTCAATGATACTGATATTAATATCTTGTTTTATGCAGCTTTTGGGACAGAAGGAAGTCTGCCACTTATCTGAAGCATGAGATAAACAACCACGTACCTAATGAAAAAAAAGTGTCCAGATCTACATTATTAACAAGAATGGAATATTTGGTCATTTACCTGTCGAAAAGCTTTACTTCGATCTCCAAGTATTGTCGAAAGATTGACATTTGCTAAAAAGCACAAAACCTGGACTGTTGACGATTGGAAAAAGGTGTTATGGATGGATGAATCCAAGTTTGAAATATATGATTCAAAGCATAGGTTGTACGTTCAGTGGATGAAAGCTGAAAGATAATTCAATACGTTGCACCTACCTTGAAGTATGGGGAGGAAGTGTGATGGTGTGGGGATGTTTTCTGTTGAGACGACAGGAGATATTTGCAAATAGATGGAATAATGGACCAGCGAAAGTACCATTAGATACTGATCCATCATTGTATATCCAGTAGTTTCCGTATTATTTATAAACAATTCTACTGCCGAAAAGATAATGACCCCAACCGTTCATCTAACCAATACAGAAATTACTTAACTAATAAAGAAGATACTGCGTCATTCAAAGGATGCAATGACCCCCACAGAGCCCCGATCTCAACCCTATTGAGCAGATCTGAGATCTGACAAATCAAAAACTTGACAAATAAAACGTTACTTCCAAAGAAACTTTATGGTAGGGTAAATGACATTTGGAGTAAAATACCAAAGTATATTTTGATTAAATATGTTGCAACAATGACTGAAAGACCGTCTGCAGTTACCAAAACAAAACGGACATACAGAAAATATTAATTGTTTACTGAACTCGAATACTTCCACTGAGTTTTTGTTTTACTAAATATGAAGATAACTAATTTTAATGTTTCACCTGTGATTTACCTTCCACTGTTCTTTAAAAGTATTATGAAATCTAATCTTTGACTTTGTCCTAACATTTTTGCACAGTACTGTATTTCAGTTTTTCTTTATAATCAAATTATATTGTGCTTATCTAATTTGTCATGCTTTCTAAGACAACATAACTTACTGAGTTGAACAAGTATTAAGTGAGAAAGTAGTTGAGATAAAAATTCTCTTTAGTTGTTATTTCATCATCACAGTTTCAGTTAAGTTCAGGATAAATTATCTGATAGCTACACTAACTGTGAAACTTATATTAAGCAAAACAAATAGTGTGCATTCCTGAAATCTAATTTTCGCTACTCTTTGCTCATTGGTTGAATAGTTCTGCGCAATGTCAGTAAGTGGGAAGTAAAAATAGCAAATAAACCACGAAGGTAAGTTGAGTGACCTTAAATACAACCATCGAAAGTAAAGTATATATTTTTTATAATTACACGAACTCATATTGTATTTTGCTACATTAACGACCTTTTGCAATCTTTATTACACAAAATAACTAAAAATTATCTTGAATATCCTGCTTTTACAGAGACATTTGGAGTAATTATTGTCACGAAACAAAAGCTGACGTAACTGATTTTTACAAAAATATAAGTTTTTACTTTTACTTTTTATTTTATAAACCCATCTAATAAAAACGTTTTAAACAGTATTTACAGTATTTTCAATGAAACTTGTTTGTTTGTTTGTTTGTTTTAATTTCGTGCAAAGCTACACGAGGGCTATCTGTGCTAGCTATTCCTAATTTAGCAGTGTAAGACTAGAGAGAAGGCAGCTAGTGATCACTACCCACCGCCAACTCTTGGGCTACTCTTTTACCAACTAATAGTGGGATTTACCGTCACATTATAAGGTCCTCACGGCTGAAAGGACGAGCATGTTTGGTGTGACGGAGATTCAAACCTGCGAATTACGAGTCGAGTGCCTTAACCACCTGGCCATGCTGGGCCTTCAAGGAAACTTAACCAACAAATTGATTTATTTTAATACAAGCTAAGTTTACAATTCTATTATATTAACGACTAAAACTAATGAAGGAAACGATTTTGTTTTCCCTCTTGAAACACACGTTTTTCGTTACAGTGCGATTTGCCTGGCACATCCAGTGGTTAAGGCACTGGACTCGTAATCAGAGGGTCGCGGGTTCGCATTTCCAACACATAAAACATGCTCGTTCTTTCAGCCGTGAGAACGTTATAATGCGATGGTCAATCCCACCATTCGTTGGTAAAAGAGTAGCCCAAGAGATGGCGGTGGGTGGTGATGACTAGTTTCCGTCCCTCTAGTCTTACACTGCTAAATTAGAGACGGCTAGCGAAGATAGCCCCTGTGTAGCTTTGCGCAAAATTAAAAAAACACAAAAATACAGTGTGATTCTACCTTAAGGTAAAGAAGACTTGTTAAACATTTTAAAACGCCATAAAGTGACTAGCACATCTTATATTAACTGTATAATGCGTTATTTTATTTATCGTCTGTAGTATTTTCTTAAGACTCTCAGCATACAACACTCATACTATATCCCCAACTTAAGTTTTTTTCATATCAAATAGGACATTGGTGGCTGCATTTACCAATGACCAAACGAATTTAATCACTTAACAAAGAAATCATCATATAGATAAAAATATTTATTTCAGTTAGCTCAAAAGTGATATGGATATATATTTAATTGATTTATTTTAATAGTCACTAGTGTGTCTGATTCATGCAAGAGTGAAAAAACATTGCATTAAGCAATTAACTTTAGCTTTTCTCAAGCAGCAAAGCCTCAAGCGAATTTCATTAGATAACCATCACTTAGATTTACGTCTATTAAAAAGTATTAAATACTGTATCCAATAACAGTATGTCTTGAGTGAGTTGTATTTATATGACAAAGTCAGTTACCTAAGAACATATATGAGGAAAAGAATTTAAAAGCGGAATCTTATGTTACTGGTCTTCTGTTATTTTCTACATGCTAAGAGCCAGAATGTTTTTATTCACCCAAATATATATATATATATGTATTTCAAAGTTTTGGGTCTTTTAATATTGTTATTTCCATAGTGATTAATAGTTTTACTTTGCCCATAGGCTAGCCCTTGGTGGTAAAACGTTCCGTTAAGTTTATTTCAGAGCTTGTTAGTAGGTGATGATCTTTGGCAACCTTAGGTTGAGGATAAAAATTCTAGCCAGATCTGGGTTACTATTAGCATAATGAAAAATGTATTTCTTTATGCCAGAAAGGTTGTAAGAGTTAAAAACGTATTGATAAATGGTTTTAAATTATATATTTTAATATAATTATTTGTCCCGAAGATGATTTTGTAATTAGTTATTCAAGGGGGCTTTTTATTTTCAGTTTTAGTGTTAGTCACATTAGTTTGTAAATGGTATTATTATTGTTGCTTAAGCACATAGACGGTTGATTCTGTGTATTACTTAATACAACATAAACTGATTAAATAACTTCACTTCCATCGCTTTTGTTATCACTTACAAATATAGAAATATAAATATATTAGGTTTATTTTGTCTATTAGATCAGGCCAAATTCCCGTGGTTTACTCGTGATGACGAGAAACCCGCTTAAAGTAAAAATGTATTCTCACTGGGGGTGTTAGCAGTTTAATTAAAATAAAGAACAACGTTTTGATCTAAGAAATTCGAAACGTTGTTCTGTATTTTATTTTAATTAAAGGTCTAATACCCACACCAGCCATCTTGAGAATACAGTTTCCCTTGGTTCACGTTTCGTTGAAGATAGTTTTTGTTGTGATAAATATTTGGTGTTTTGGTGTTGTTGCTCTTTTTACTTCGGATTTCGTAGGTTCTCCTGAGAATACCTTTTACAGAAAACAAAGATACAAACATAAAGAGAAGTAAGGAAAAAAAGCATGATATAGTTATACAAACATATAATCAACCAAGCAAATTGAATGAGATTGGCTATCGCTAGGGCCTGGCATGGCCTAGCGCGTTAAGGCGTGCGCTTCGTAATCTGAGGGTCGCGGGTTCGCGCCCGAGTCGCGCCAAACATGCTCGCCCTCCCAGCCGTGGGGGCGTTATAATGTGACGGTCAATCCCACTTTTCGTTGGTAAAAGAGTAGCCCAAGAGTTAGCTAAATTAGGGACGGCTAGCACAGATAGCCCTCGAGTAGCTTTGTGCGAAATTCCAAAGAAAAGGCTATCGCTGCTTCCAGTAACCATCTAACTTACAACTAAATAAAAAAGATATTGCCAGCCAACAGGGGGAAGGTCTCCCCTGTATTATAAAGCAGAGCAACTTATCTGCTTAGATCAAAACTAAAAACCAACCTGGCAGTGAGTACACCTAATTAGATATGTTTATAAAGGTAAAAATGCATCGCTTCATCATTTAAGTACTCTTATTGTTAACGATATTTTCGGCCGTAAAGCCAATAATATTTTATGATACTGTTTAGGAGATTTGAGTTAGAATTAATTCCACATAGTTAGCTAAAAATATAAAAGTATGTCTACAATAAAATAAAAAACTAATATGTATATATATTAAACATTCTAACCAATAACATTGATGAAAGTAACCTGAAAGAAATAATTGTGAATAAATTATTTACGGAGCGTATAATAACCATTTGATAGGCTCATGCACTGCTGTATATTCAAGCCAGGACACACATTCTTTATAAGGATAGGATTCCAAGAGAAGACAGAGAGTAAGAGAGGATTATGCAGTATCCTCCTCAAAATAAAACTCAAATTCCAGTAATAGATGTGGACTTGAGCATTCATATCACAATTATTAAAACAGTTACCATGAGTACATGTTATTCGCTCCAGATGCTAAGACTGTGCTACCAACATCCTTGACTGAAAACAGTTTTCCTAGTAGTCAGAATTGAAGCCTACTATGTCCAAAAATACTATCTTGTAGTATTTAAAGTATAAAGCCCATTTTTAGGTGATAACACCAAGTTGATGTGCAAGTACAGTCTTCCTCATAGTATGTGGATGGCACGAGGCTACGGAACAGTTTTGGATACCTGCACCTGCACTGGCTGCTGTAGGTGCTCAAGCCTACCACTGACTGGAATTAGCAAATAGTTCTATTATAGTTTTGAACAGATCGAAGGAATCATGCCTAAATAAACATACGAATATTTGAATAATCTTCTTTTGCTTAAATAAATTGTTGGCAGTAGGTCAGACATTCAGCAGATAGTCATAGATGCCAACAAAACACACTTAGGAGAGGGGGTAACGATGACAACTTGACAATTTACATGGTTTATCTTGACACTTTCATGCCAAAAACTTACCTAAGAGTTCTTTTAATGACGAGAAAAACATCCTAATTAAGATGTTCCTGGAAGGACTAACAAGTAAGGGTTTTGAGCATCTCATGAACATTAGGGATTTTTGTCCTTGGTCAATGCACTGTCTTAATTTACCTTTATGGAATTGAAACTCGTGGTAAGATGAAGTGTAAGAAAGCACCAGCTACAATGGCACTTGCTCAATCAAGTTACTTATGCAACAATTTACTATATGTTAAAGTTGAAGGATGAACTAGAAAAAAAAAAACTCTTTAGACTTTATCAACTTTTCTTTTGAATCAATAAGGTGCAAACACATATGGATTACTGGTACTGCTCAAGCTTTGACTAAGGGATAGATCTGTTCTTTTAACTGGTGAATTCACTCACCGATCTTGCATGATAAATTACATGATCACATTTAAATGATTAAGGAGTTTAACCATGAACCACTTAGCTTTAAACACAACACTTGTGTAGAATAATGCCACCAAGAGGAAAATATGCCAGTAAGAAGTTCGTTACCATGTCCTTAAAAGCTGATATGCCTTGCTAAGGATCTGTGTGAAAAAGATCATGTTCTAACATTGGAGTCACTAGGACCTCAGTTGGCCTGGATACTTACCATGCTCTATTCAAATAACTTCCTCCCGTGTAAGTTTTAATTCTCACAAATAAAAATCAATAAATGGAGGTGAGGAAAAGGTTGAATGAAACTACAGTTTATACACTTTACCATAAAGCTCAAGTAATCTGTACAATGTTAAGTCTCTCTATCGATGTCTTGATTTCGAATGCGCAATATCTTCTCATGAGGAACTCAGAATTATGACAGAAAATCCAATGTTAACTTTTAGTGTTCTTATAGACCACCATGTAGCAAATGGATGACGTATTTTCAAAACAGATCTGGTAGACATTATTGAAATGTTGATGAACTGCTGTACTACCTGGTGAAACAATATATGTTATAACAGTAACTAGGTTCTTAAAATGTCGAATAGACAAGGATATTATTGTTATAAATTATTACCATACCTCAAAGGAATCTGAAGATCAAGTGTGATTTGTCATGTCAGCTACAGAAGTGAGGAGTGAAACATGCTAAGAGAGTACTTCTTGGTGACGAGAAATCTTTCTTAACCTGAAAATGACCTAGGAAGGTCGAAACGTTGTTCTCTCCTTATCAGTAAAAGTGTCAATATCCATACCAGCCGTTTTGAGATTTAATCGAGCACTGTTTGACTGTGTTGTAAATGAAGGATTGTCAACTTTCTAGGTGACCAAGAATTTGAGTCATGACATCAAATATTTTAGAGTTAATTTGACGTTTTAAGGCCCAAGATAGTTTGTTGACGTTGATAATGTAGCTGTTAATTCATTTTATGATATTCCATAAGTAGAAACATACATAGGAATATTTTCAAGGTAATGTGTTAAACATCAGTTGGCTCTATTAGACCATAACTGATGAAATGAATTATGATTTTAGATATGTTAGAAAAAGTAGTTGTACAAAAGAAGCAGTGTTCTGTCTGGTGCTCCATGGTATGACTCTGGTACCATCCATGTTTCCACTTGCTAAAGTTGAAGTGCACGTGTACTTACCACGTGTTGTGGTTTGTTAGTCAGTGGAGAACTTAAAGTAATCTTAGAACACAAAATTTTAAAATCGCTGATAACTCAACTTATGCAAGAGGTATAACCAGAAGAGAGGTTTTTAAAACAATCACAGCGATAACTGTAGGGGAGGGGTAGACAAAGTCTTACTATTTCTTGAAGTAAGAGTTACCACCTTTTATGTTAATGGACCGTACAAATAAGTCACTTCAAACCAGAAATTGTGGTGAATCGTGTTCACTGACTACTGGTCGGCCCGGCATGGCCAAGCGTGTTAAGGCGTGCGACTTGTAATCTGAGGGTCGCGGGTTCGCATCCCGTCGCGCCAAACATGCTCGCTCTTTCAGCTGTATGGGGGGATGATTGTGTGCGCCATACTCCCCACCTAAAATGAAGGGCGGATGTATACCCCCTATCTCCCCAGGATCTACGCCCCAGGCTCTGTAGGTATGCTTCCTATTAACTGATATATTTATTATTTTATTCATTTAATCATTAAAGTGATCACATAAACACACACCCTGAAAATATGTATTCAGTGTTCAAAAACAAGTCGCCTTCTATTTAATAATGCCTGGCATGGCCTAGCGCGTTAAGGTGTGCGACTCGTAATCCGAGGTTCGCGGGTTCGCATCGCCGTCGCGCCAAACATGCTCGCCCTCCCAGCCGTGGGGGCGTTATAATGTGACGATCAATCCCACTATTCGTTGGTAAAAGAGTAGCCCAAGAGTTGGCGGTGGGTGGTGATGACTAGCTGCTTTCCATCTAGTCTTACACTACTAAATTAGGGATGGCTAGCACAGATAGCCCTCGCGTAGCTTTGTGCGAAATTCAAAAACAAAACAAAAAAGACTACTAGGTAATACTAAACGAGCGACTGTATCTTCAGGCGTTAAGAAAGTTTTCTAGGCAATTAGGCATTGAGTATTTGGTCAAAAGAAATTGAACTGAGTTATTAAAATATCTGATCTGTTGGCCTTAGCAGCATTTGATGTGTACAAAAGGCGCAAGTAAAGAAAAATTGGCATATATTTTGAAAAATACAATTTTTTTCACGGCCTTTTCAACCCATGACCATGAAATCTACAACAGAATGACAAAATAATGGGTTTGTGGTGGTGTCCATTTCTGTATCGAAGAGTCATAAGATATATATATATAATAAATGAGTTATATTATTGCAAAGATGTAAAAGTGCAGAGACAAGGGTGTTTTCTGTAAGATAAAAACAAGAGTAAAAATGACTCAGTAAAGTTATCATTAAAAAAGGGATTTTCCTAACCTTCCTTGGTATCACCCAACTGTCTGACAAGTTGAAGATAGGATTAAGTTACACAAGCAATATAACAACACAGAACCTGCATACCAAGCGATGAAAAACAATTGCCAGCAATCACTACTTGCAAGGGTTACGCTGAAGTTGGTCTGGAATAGGTTGGCGGTTACGATATTTGATTTCCAAGTTGTGCACCGCAGGTGCAACAAATTTACTATTATAGATTTGTTTTAATATCTATGTTTGTTCCAGTTTAATGCATGTAACGTATACTGCTATATGTGTACTGCGAAAGTCCCGCTTTTTTTCTAAATTAGTAGAAAAACGTCGAGCGTAAGAATCAACAATGTATATACGTATGTATATACCAGTATTGTTGGGCCAACTGAACTTTCTGGAATCTCACTTAATGAGTATAAAAGTAGCCATTGCAACATGCGGGGAAACAGTTTATATTGTTGGGTCACAACATTCAGTATACTATAAATCTTGGAATCTACAATTGTGATAAACACTTATTAATCGAAAAACAGCAGATATTTGACCAGGAACGTTTGTAATTTACAAACATTACAAGCCCTTTAACTTCAATGAATTAGCTTCGGACGTTAGCATTTCTACCAGGATATTAAATATCTTCGTGGATAGAAAGTTAGCTTGTAAGCGGCATGAAGCCAGCCAAGAATAGCTAGCTGGCTAGCTCAAAAAAAGTGTAAAAATACCAAGTAATTAACTCCTCGTGGGTCTGGACTGTCGTTAAAATTTTCAGTTTCAGACCAGAAACAAGACTGGATATTGTTTCTGAATTTGTAAAATTTTGTGTATAAATCATTATTTCTAGTAAAAGTTATTATGAATTGTATTGTTGTTTGTATATGAAAATATATTTGTTTTAAGAAAGAAAACTGGATGTATAAATCTTTTTGGCAAATATCATAAATTGAATACATATCGACATTCAATTAATTTCTAAATTCAAATTTCCGGTTATATGAAATCTTAATACGTGGCGTACCTAACATAATAAATCGAGACGAGTCTAGGATAAATTATAATACATAACACGGGATCAAAATACGTCGCCGAATATGCTTGCCTTATCAGCCATGGGGCCATTATGATGTAGTTATCAATCCCATTAGTTTTGTCAAAGAGTGGACAAGTGGTGACTGTGGGTGGTGTTGACCTCTGTTTTCTATTACTTTAAAACTATGAACGGCTGGCGCAGACGACCCTCGACTAGCTTTGTGCGGAATTCACCAAAAAAAGCAAAATATGAAAACAATAGTGGGATTGAAGGTTACTCTTGTAATGCACCCACATCTGAAAGTGCGAAACGTGATTGTTAACGCCATGTCTCGAAGCGATTTTTTGGATCCCTAAACACTAAACGTTAGGTCAGATCCAGACCAACAAAATGAGGACATAGTTAAAAGAGACGAGCCCAATAATATCACACAACCACCTCTTATACAAATTCAGTACATTGAAACAATAACATCGATTCTAATTAGTCATTTACTAAATAGAAGTCACAACATATCTTTCACTATGTTTTTTTACAAAACTGTTACTTTCACAATGTATGATTATTTGCATCTTAAGTTCATAAAAATATCCATTTTCTCACTTTCAAGACATGATCACCAATGCGTACTAAAATAATAAAACTTTCCAAATCTATACTAAATGTACCGACTCTTTAAAATTAACCACCTTAAAGGTTTTACTGCTATACTTTCACTAATGTACACGTATATAGAATGTAATCAATTATTAATGAGTAGTCGTTGTTTTGTGTGTGAATTAATTATTTCAATCGATTTACGTATTTCTTTTCTTCTTTGTGTTTGAGGCAACTTAAGCATTGTGCACTTCTCATCGAAAATCGTTACCAATGAAAGAGGTTGTCGTTGTATAAGAGCTTCAAAGTGAACAGTCGTATTATTAAAGTAAGTGCGAAATTAAAAGTCCTAATGATTATTTGCTTTTTGCTGATTGCAAAGTACTTTCGTATAATTATTAACCAAGAACTCTGATTGATTTATGTTTTAAACACCTAAAAAAAAACCGGAGAGAAATAGAACGAAAAGATAGAAATCTTGACAACGATTATTTTGTTTAGGTTTATGGCGCCATCTACAAATAACAAAAAGAATGATAAATCTATGTAGCTAAACAAATGTAAAATAACGGTCTTTATTTCAGTTAATTTTTATAGACATAAGAGAAAGAAGAAAACAAAACTAATAAAAATATATCACTTACATTTTTGTTTAAATGTTCATTTGCACTATAGATACAGGATTAGAGTTTTATATTTTATAAATATATCTTACTATTATTTTATACCGTAAATTTTTGTTCAAAGTTACACATGTATCGACTTAGAAAATACATGAAAACCGAATCCAACACATTTTTTTTTTCCACAGAAATACCAGAAAACCAAAATACTCTATTCTTGGGATTGTTTGGCACTTTTTTAACACATAGAGAAGTTAAGGTGCGAATAATATTTATCGACAACTATCTTTAAATCTTTGATAATGTGATACGCAATTCCGTACACTGACCATTAGGCTAGGCGTCGCGTGGCCACTAATCACATTAAAATACAATAACTGGCAACATTTAATTAGTTGAGTCATACTATAGATTTTGCAGTATCATAGTAGTTTCATACGGTAATTAATTCAGACTATTATCTTTTTGCAATTTCAATTTGGCAAAGATACTCGATATTTTGAAGATCAAAGTTATCTAGTCATCTAGTCCCCAGTTGCTCATAGGTAAAGGTAAAAATCGGTATTCGATACTCGTGGTGAACAGATGAGATAATTCATTGTGTAGACTTGTACTCAGTAACAAACAAGAACTTGTGTAGACTTGAGCTTAAGAACAGCCAAACCAGGAAATCAGCTTGACATCCAATATACCTTGTAGAGCATGCATTATCAGGGAGTGACCCAAACTGCTATATACAGATAAAAATAACTATTTGGAACAGGATTACAAGTAACCTGCCATACTCATTAGCAACTTCATTTCATATTTAACTAGAAAAAGCTGTTTCCTGGTTTACAAGTAAGACAAGCTCACACCATGAAAGTTTTACCTAATAATAAATAGTGTTCAAAAATATACCTTTAGCACAATAAAATAAATGTTTGGAACAATATTAATATATAAAAAGTTGACATTAGTTTTAAAATCAAATGAGTGTTAATGAACAACGTTTAAAAAAGAGGACTTAGCAGAATACAGTGGATCTGTAAACATCTATAATAATCAATGATATATAAAATGGTCATTTTGGCAGAATGTAATCAATCTGTACAAAAATCATTTATAATCAAAAGTGTATAGAAAGTGTGCTTCAGTTAAATAAAATGGATCGTCACACATAAACATTAACAGCATGTTAAAAGGGGACTTTAGCAGAGTAAAATAAACACGCACAAAGTGAATAATTATCATTAATGTGTAAAAACTTGTAGAAAATTAACAACGTTTCATAACGTTTAAAGAGTCAACTTTAGACAAATAAATTTAACCTGACAACAGTCAATAAAGTATTAAAATATCTATTTATAGAATTAAAATCATGGTAGAAAAAAACTGATGACTTATTGCTTTATAACTTTAGAAGAAGAAAATGAACCTAGTGAAGATTCATAATTAATAATAATGTAGATTTAGCAAAGTAAAATCAATCTAAAAGTAATAATGAAAAAAACATAAGTCAAATTTCCAAACTAAACGTATTCAGGCTTAGAAATATTGTTAGATCGATACTTTAAAAAAAGAACATTTTTATACTCACTAGCCTGTAATCATTACCCCGACTCTCTGTAAAACCCACATATTTTATTATATTAATATAAAAATTACCCTTGAGAAATTATACATTCATTTATATTCATTTTAAAACGCAGTATATGAGGGACATGGAAAAGCTATTAACAATCTCCTGCACTTTTGTGCTATTTTTAAAACAATTTTCAGGGGTCATGCTTTTTAGAATTATATCATATTTGTCTAACTTCAGAAAATCACATTTGTCTTTTTGTTGATTATAAATTATCTTATTAAAATTTCTAGAATGTTAGAAGGAAAGCTATTGAACTTCAGTATCTAGTCAAAAGTAAGAAATCAAGAAACTAGTTCCCTTCTTCATCAATTTATCATTCTGTCCGTCCACTATCTACTTCAGTCGCTGTTTTCTTTGTTTGCAACTATTGACCTTTCTAAGACGTAACGTAAGCGCACAAAAATGAGAACTTCACAAGTCCTGAGCAAATGAGCTAATGATAAATGCCTCATAATTCATGTGGTATGTTCACGTCGAGTCTGACGTGCTCGGCGCCAGGAAGTCGAGTTCTTGGCGACCAAAATGGGTATGAAGTGTCAAAAGAGCAAAAATGCTCTAGGTTACGGGCAGGCTCGAGCCCTGTAGCAAGAATGCTAATCAAGTTTGCCTGCCAAAACCCTTCCAGTACAAGCTGCGAGTAGGGCCTGCTCAACGCATGAATTTGACGTGAAACAATCACCAAAAGGTAATAAGCCAAGGATAGGCCCCATGTTCGAACAGCCTTCAAAGGTCGAAATTCTTGATTCCCTACTGTTTTGAAAAAAAAAAAAGTCGAGAATACGTTATCTTACAACTAAGATGTTCATCTCAACTGACAGGTCTCATCTATCACTAAAGACTTTTATTCTTAATGTTCTATATCTCCAACAGGGGACGCGAAGTGCGAAACGTGATACCAGTTCTAATTCTAATGGACTGGTTGATTAATTTAAGAAATATTTAAACATATGTTTAAATTGCTATACCTAAAACACGCGTATAAAACCGATAAGAATATTTTTTTCTTTCACAAATTTACGTAAATCTTCAAGTATGGACTTCTCATTCCGGTTTTTCATTTTGTTATGAAGTGCTTGAAAATTCTTTTCAACAAAGTTAAGCGAAATGTCATTTAATATGAAAATATGTTCAAGCACGTTTCTTTTCTAAGGCTCAGATCAAGAGTACGCGAAAGAGAGATACATGATAGAAAATTGTATAACTTATACAGTCAATCAATCGTATTTTCTTCTATAGCAACGTGTTAAAAACAAACTATATTATATACAAGTGTTTTAACAAAATTGTGGGACGCTTATTAAACAAAATATTGGCTGGTATCGCAAAAGCTGTTATTAATTGAACGTAATCCCCGATCTAGACTGAATTGTTGGGGGCATTTAAAAACATAGCATGAGATTATTAATTATAAAACAAATTTCGCAGTGACCGACAAAGAGAATTTTTCTTATTTTTTCAATAATCTTGACAGCTATGACTGCATCTTATCGTCTGTAAAAAATACAACAGTATAATTGAAGTATATACAATTAAGAGGTCTTTGAAGTGGTTTGAATTTCGCACAAAGCTACACGAGGGCCATCTGTGCTAGCCGTCCGTAATTTAGCAGTGTAAGACTAGAGTAAAGGCAGGTAGTCATCACCACCCACCGCCAACTCTTGGGCTATTCTTTTACTGACGAATAGTGGGATTGACTGTAACATTATAACGCCTCATTTCTGAAATTGCAAGCATATTTGGTAACAGGATTTGAACCCACGACCCTCAGATTACGAGTCGAGTGCCTTAACCACCTGGTCATATCTTCAAGGTGGGGAAACATATATATATCAAGGATGAGCGTCTGTCTAAAGGAGGTGACCAAATAATATTTTGTAGATTGAAATTACTTAAATCAATGTATCAAATATCGAGTTCAAATTTAACATATATTCAAAAATTCAAAACATGACGTCTCAAAACTAAAGCTTAGAATTTTAAATCGTAATTAATAGACTTAGCAATCCAATAAACAAGACAATTATAATTGAAGAGCTTAGCATGTTAACCAAAACAAATTAATAATTAAATAATTTAATAAATGTTATATTAATAAACTTGTAAATATCTAAATCTAGTGACAAACGTAGAGCATACGTTATGATTAACAGTACTATATTAATTTAGTAAACACTACATTTCTATTACGAGTATTAATACTTATAAGTTCGTGTCAAGTGCTTTTTACTTAATTTAGAAATTTACTCTATTTTACATCGATTCAAAGGCCACTTCAAATAAATAACTTACAAATTCTATTATTCGTTAACTGTTTCGATGGCTTCTCTACGAACTTACAAAGTTAAAAACCGGGTTTAGATACCCGTAATGGGCAGAGCACCAATAAACCGTTGTGTAGCTGTGTGCTTAACTTCAAAACAAAGAAATTGTTTTGATGAAATGTTTTAATCTAAGGCTCAGAGGAACTGTTCAAGTAGCAGATTATAAATACGATATTCATAAGATCTAATCCATCCTTTAATAAAATGTATCTTTTTCAAAATGCATATGTAAAAATGGAAGTTTTACTTAAATTTCTGCTCCTAGGGGGGTTCAGCGGTAAGACTGAGGGGTACTTGCTGCTAAAATCGGATTTTGATACCTTTGAGCTTAACAACAAACAGATGCATAAATTTCTCGAGAAGTGGTTGCTAATTTAGTCACAACATATGATATAGTTCTAAACTTTAAACATTTCAAAAATTGTAATACAATGTAAAACTTACCAGGATTCTTAGTATTAATATCAAGTTTTGGAAACATTATTCAGTAAGTTAGATTTATGGTATCTTGTATTTACTAAATGTCAAGAGGAAAAATAACACAAATGTTCAAAGACGTGTTTGTATGTATTTATCTAAAGTTTAGTTCATTGTGAATCACAAAAAATGCATTCGTACAACACAAATACAATAGTATATTGTCAGTTTTCCTAGTATTAATAAACGGTAAGTATAATATAAATAAAAAAAAATATATTTGGAAATTAGTTAGAAATAAGCTAGAGAAAAATAAATTTGAATATGTTAGTAGACTTTGATTGAATATTCTTTTGTTTTAGTCTTTTAAAACAAAGAAAGCGAATCTTTCATTTTAAAATAGAACGGATGGAATCGGATGAATCCATACGGCTGTTTAAGTCTATAAAATGTGTCGAAAACTGTCTTTTGATAATGTGAGACATAAAACTTTTCATTTAAACAAAGTAAAAAAGTTATGAAATAGTAACTACAAAGACAGGATGTCTAGTAAACATTGGTTTGTTTCAGCAACACATGTGTGATTTGTTTCCTGATTAACCTGATACTTGTTTACCCACAACGTCCACTTTAATATTTCTAATTACACAACGGTATGTATGCGGACTCACAACACTAGAAATCGGGTTTCGATATCTTTGGTGGGCAAATCAAAGATAGCCATTTGTGTAGTTTTGTGCCAAACTTCAAACAACGTTAACAACAATCCATTGCAAAATTCAATCAAAGTTTAATGAGTGAAATACACTATGTCAAATTGAAATTTATTAAATCAACCTACATTTGTTATCTTACTATGGATTTGTTTATTTTTCGTTTCTGTTTGTTGTTTTTTTTTTTTGTTTTAATAGCAAGTCACATCTGACTGTTTTCCGTGCCAACCAAGCGGAATCAAACATATGAATTTAGTGTTTTAAGTCTGTAAACATATATCTCTGTCCAACCGAGGGAAGTTATGAATTTGATCTATCACGTAAAATGTGCAAAGGTTTCATATTAAAATAATAAAACAAGTATATAGCATCGAGAAATATATATTTTTTTCAAGATATCAGAACATTGAAAATATTCTGTGATCTCACGATATGCATTGTGG